>NC_068356.1:81522982-81612982 GCF_020536995.1 Dreissena polymorpha
GGGTATTTCTGATACCAGTTGTTTTTTTAAACTGAGAATGTTGAGTGGGGTATGAATTATTTCAATGGAACTTAGAATGCTGGAATTTTGGGGTACCAAATGAATCCCAAATAATCAAAGACACAGAATTCCTAAACTTATTTGACATTACTATATAAAACATGGACTACTGACCTCCTCTGCCACCATTTTTTGGGCCGCCTCCACATATTCAGGCTTCATTTTCTTGCAATGTCCACACCCTGATTAGAGAAAAACAAAGCTTGGTGGCACCGCAAAGTTATCCATTTGCCATAGAAATAAAGTTATGTTGTAATATCTCAGGTTTATTTTATGAATAAAATATTACAGACAAGAAATGGCAAAAATTTTAACATTTAATTCATGATTACAATCAAGACTACATGTATATAAATTTTAATATTTATATAAATATCACTGAAAATTCATTAAGATTACAAAAATAATATGCATATATTTAATTATTTTATAATTAGGAGCATAAATAAAACGTCCAGAACTAGTAATGCAGAATAGGCCACTTACAAGGTGCATAAAACATGACCAATACAGAGCTATGCGTTGCCAGGTAGTCAGTAAAAGTGTCGTCATGGAGATGAGCTATTTCTGGCGCCTCGTCTTCCCATTGTGTATCAGCCTTTGGCTCCTCAGGAGGCCCTGGACTGTGGATATGTAAAACATATATACATCATGGTTTTAGCTCCTGCAGGGTCCCTGGACAGGGTGTGTATGGATATGTAAAACATTTAACTCAAAGTTTCTCAAAATGACTTAAATATCGAACGTAAACATATATGAATACTGATTTTTTTATATATTAAGTTTAATTGTTTAATTAATCATCATATTATATGACTGCCATTGTACATAAATAACTGTCCTAAAGTTCATGCATACGTGTTTACATTAATGACTATGTTTGCAATGAGTAACAAACTTAGTTATGGTAACTTCAACTTATATTATAATTATTAAAATATTTGTTGTTTTGAGTTCAACTGCATGTTTTGTTTAGCTGGATTTCATTTGTAAGCGTATTTCTCTCCTGACCAGCGATTATTTTAATTGATTTTACACATAATTCAATATTGCTGCTCTGAAATGCAAATGGTAAATGTTTAAAATTGTGTACATACCAGTTTAAATACTACAAATTGGAATTATGATTTAATTAAATTACTAGTATACTTACCTTTTGAGCCATTTTATAAGCCCGTCTTTATTGTTTTCACCACCATATTTATATTTCAGCTGTCCTTCCCTGGAAATAATCATTCAATTAGATCCAGAACTGTTTCAATAAACAAAGCCAACATGCTTGTAAAAACTAGTACTCAGAGTTATGGCACTGTCATGCGCCTTGTTCTGAGAAATTGGGCTTAATGCATGTGCATAACATAAAACGTCGACATAGATTTCCCGGCACAGTCCACACAGGCTAATTAGAGACGAGACTTTCCACTTGTATATTTTTAGTTTTAAGAAAGCATCTTCTTAGCAAAAATCAAGTTAAGGTGGAAAGCGTCATCCCTGATTAGCTTCTACGAACTGCACAGGCTAATCTGGGATAACACTTTACGCACATTCATTAAACCCCTTTTTCATAAAAGTATCCAAAGAAACGGAAAGTGTTGTCCCTGATTAGCTTGCGCAGACGTGCATGAATCCCAGTTTCAGAACAAGGCTCACTTATCAAACATCTTATGACAAATTAAGGTTATTTTAAGCTTACAACAGACATTCATGATTATAATTATTATCATAAAAGGCTCTTGTTAAGACAAAGTCAACTAAGAGTTACCCAACGTTATCATTTTCACATGGATAAGCTACCTCCTAGAAACTCTTGGATTGAATTAGGAAAGAGATGATTGCATGCAACGTCAATATTCAGACTTACTCAAAATAGTAGATGGTCGGGAAGCCAGTTATATTGAATGCGGCCCTCAGCGTGTACAAATCTGGTTTGTCCACGTCCAACACCTACCATGTTCTGAAAACAACAGTATGGTCAGCTATCACACATCTAGATAAATGAGAATTTATACAGAAAGGGTTGGATTGCTTCATAGCAGAGACGTTTCAATTGAATACCTGTTGTGGAAACAGAGATATGGAGATGTTTATCCTCAAATACAGCATTACACGGATATTAAATTAGGGTAAGGAGTAAGAAGCTCGGCCTACTCGGTGGAATAGTGAAACTACAGTTCAATGTGAGAAATAAGAGTTCATTTGGGGGCCCGACTTATCAAAGGATCGTACGACATTGTTAACTTACGATTTTCGACGCGCCATATATACGTAACCGTCACATTTATGATTACTTGCGTTGAACACTTTCCATTCATTTCCAAAGAAGCTGTCAAATATCCATTATTTTTGAAAACATAAAGATCATAATCACCCTTATATTTTAAATTACAAATGCAATCGTAAGTTAACAATGTCGTACGATCTTTGATAAGACGGACCCAGGACTTAAATGTTTGGATCCATCTACTCACAAAAATTAATATCACATGATCATTATATTACAGGAATAGCCCGTTTGTACCAGCAAAAGAATAGGTCTCTATACAAACACATAAAAATGGGCCGTGCTCTGTGAAAAGGGGGTTAAATGCATGTGTGCAAAGAATAGTCCCCTGTGTGGACTGCACAGTCAAGAGACACTTTGCGCCTAAACTGGAGTTTTGCTAAGAAGAGACTTTTCTTTAACAGAAAATATCATAAAAGCGTAAAGTGTTGTGATTTGGGATGACACTTACTCACTTGCATTAAACCCCCCTTTTCACAGGAAGCACAGCTCAAATAAAGACCAAGAATCACTTACAACTTCATTTCTCAATTCAGAAGCAGCAGCAGCAAAGTCTGGTTTGAGTCGCTTGCAATATCCACACCCTGTTAAAAACAAAGATTGTTATTTAAATATAATACAAGATAAGTATTGATGCAAAGCATCAAAGGGCGTCGGGCATTTTAGTGGGAAAGGCATTCAATGAAGTTACATGGAACGATTTTTTTTTCTACTGTAAATATTAATATATTGGCCGGTTATTTTAACAAAATAGAAAAGATACTGGTATAACCATTATCTATAATTTTGTTGTTATAACCCCAAATAAACCATTTTTATTATTTTGTGTTGTAACCCCCAAATATTTCATAGTTCATTTTATTTACATTGTTTCCTTTTTTACAAACATCCGTGTGCAGTTTTCATTAATGGAACAGACTGTGAAGGTTTTAAAAAATCTGCTCATCTTGTAAGCAGAATTTCTATTTCTCTCTCACCTTCAAGGGGAGATGATTCGAACTTATTCTTACGTTGGTCAAGTACGATAGGGGTTGAGTACTCATTGATATGAAAACACTGTAACAAGTTTGGAAAAAAAAGGAATGAAAACTGTAAATTGCATAAGAAGCTGCATTTCACAATACTTTGACATTCATTATAAAGATCATAATAGATTTATTGCTCCGATATTCATCATTTTTCACTAGGGTTTGAGTAATACTGATATAAAAACACTTAACAAGTTTAAAAAGATTCAGACGAAAGTTTGAAATCTTTTAAACAAGTGGAAATTGTTTATTTTGTCAAATTTAATAGAAAACCAAGATGTGTTTGTGAAACACAATTTCCCCCTATATGACGTTTGACCTTGAAGGATGACCTTGACCTTTCACCACTCAAAATGTGCAGCTCCATAAGATACACATGCATGTGCCAAATATCAGTTTGCTATCCTTCAATATTGCAAAAGTATTCATAAAATAAGCGATTTGGGCCACATATATATGACCTTGAAGGATGACCTTGACCTTTCACCCACTCAAAATGTGCAGCTCCATGAGATATACATGCATACCAAATATCAAGTTGCTATCTTCAATATTGCAAAAGTATTCATAAAATAAGCGATTTGGGCCACATATATTTGACCTCTGACCTTGAAGAATGAACCTTGACCTTTCCACCACTCAAATGTGCAGCTCCATGAGATACACATGCATGCCAAATATCAAGTTGCTATCTTCACTATTGCAAAAGTATTCATAAAATAAGCGATTTGGGCCACATATATTTGACCTCTCACCTTGAAGAATGACCTTGACCTTTCACCACTCAAAATGTGCAGCTCCATGAGATACACATGCATGCCAAATATCAAGTTGCTATCTTCAATATTGCAAAAGTATTCATAAAATGAGCGATTTTGGCCAAATATTTGACCTCTGACCTTGAAGGATGACATTGACCTTTCACCTCTCAAAAATGTGCAGCTCCATGAGATACACATGCATGCCAAATATCAAGTTTCTATATTCAATATAGCAAAAGTTATTGCAAAATGTTAAAGTTGGCGCAAACAGACCAACCAACCAACAGACCAACCAACCAACCAACAAACCAACAGACAGGGGCAAAAACAATATGTCCCCACAACTATAGTGGGGGACATAAAAATTCTGGACTTATTGTCCCGATGTTTCTCATTTTAAATGAGAGTAAAAATGCTCATTGATATGAAGACACTGTAAGTTTGGAAAAGAATCTGATGAAAAAGGTTGACATAATCACCTAACCAAGCAGTTTTCACTTTTATTTTTAAATTCAAAGAGACATAATTCTTGGACTTAGGATCCGATATTGCTCATATAGAGTTTGGGTTGGGTCCTCATTGAATAAAACAAGGGCTGTTTGTAAAACATGCATGCCCCCCTATATGGGCTATAAGTTGTAGTAGCAGCCATTGTGTGAATACGTTTTTTGGTCACTGTGAACGGTGGTGGTGGTGGTGGGTGGTGGGTGGGTGGTGGTGGGTCGTCGTTGTCGCCGTCGTCGTCGTCGTAGTAGTAGTAGTAGTAGTAGTAGCAGTAGCATAGCAGCAGCATTACAATACCAATACTTAAGAATGATTAAATGGGAAAAGGTAACCTAGCACTGGCAGTAAATATGGGGCTCATTTACAGGTCAGATTTGGAATCTCTGCTGTAAAATGAGATTTTTAATGAATTAAAGGGAGGCAAATGCTGTAATAAAAAGACCATGCATAAACGGTAGATCCCTTGTTTGAACCATGATAAATCCTTAAAATGCCTATTTCCAGTAACTGTGACCTTCACCTGTGACCTTTGACCTAGTGACCTCAAAATCAATAGGGGTCATCTGGGATGGTGGTGGTAGTGGTGTAGTAGTAGTAGTAGTAGTAGTAGTAGTAGTAGTAGTAGTAGTAGTAGTAATAGTAGTAGTAGTAGTAGTAGTAGCAGTAGCAGTAGCAGTAGCATAGCAGCAGCATTACAATACCAATACTTAAGAATGATCAAATGGGAAAAGGTAACCTAGCACTGGCAGTAAATATGGGGCTCATTTACAGGTCAGATTTGGAATCTCTGCTGTAAAATGAGATTTTAAATGAATTAAAGGGAGGCAAATGCTGTAATACAAAGAACATGCATAAACGGTAGTTGTTTCCCTTGTTTGAACCATGCTAAATCCTTAAAATGCCTATTTCCAGTAACTGTGACCTTCACCTGTGACCTTGACCTTTGACCTAGTGACCTCAAAATCAAAAGGGGTCATCTGCGAGTCATGATCAATGTACCTATGAAGTTTCATGATCCTAGCCCCAAGCGTTCTTGAGTTATCATCCGGAAACCACCTGGTGGACGGACCTACCGACTGACCTACCAACTGACCGACATGAGCAAAGCAATATACCCCCCTCTTCTTCGAAGGGGGGCATAAAAACCTGTGAAAGTTTGGGAACAATCGCGTGAAAATTTTGGACTTCGAACAACGATTTCAAAATTTCTCAAGTTCTAAGGAAGATAACTATGGACGTAATGGTCGGATAATGCTAAAGGGCCCATACCACCTGGATTGTAATGCGTGTCGCGCTCTATATGTGGTTCTTACAAAAAACCTCCGAGGAGTGCTTGACTCTAGGGAAATGGGTTGCTGGGACACAGCTCCTCCTTGATAAGCGGCTGCTTCCTTTATCGCAACTCATTGTTACAATCAATAATACGTGTCGCGCTTCGCGCTCTATATGTGGTAGGGATAGTACTAAGGGCCTATGATAGACAACCATAAAAAAACATGGATAATAGATGTTTTGTTTGCATTTATTTGTTAAAATTAAAAACACGTGTATTTTTTTATAAGATATTTAAGTGATGTAAGAAATTTTAATTAACGTCACCACGCGGCATCCATTAATTTTAATAAAATTGTCCAATTGTAGTAAAATGGATTATAAAATGTTTACATAAAATAAAGCTTTATTATATTTATTAACCTGACTAAAAAAAAATGTCAGCCGCCGAACTGTTCCGTTCGTGCCGGAACCCGGGTTTGAACCGGGGGCCTTTAGATGATTGTTGCGTAAACAACTTCAGTCTAACGCTCTCCCAACTGAGCTATTCCGGCTGACATCATTAATGTACTGCTATATGGTGAAGTTGTGTATAGCGATCGTTATTATATGTCTATTAATAAACTAATACATTGTACATTTTCGTACCACTACGCCTTCCAATAAACTTGCTTGCGCGATAGGTCATCAAATATTGTACTACATTGATTCTCCACTAAATAAGCAAATTAGAAAAACCACAAAACAAATATATTTTGATTATGTTTTGTTTTTATACAAAACCAGAAGTTTCGCGAATTTGCCCAGTCCCTGTGATCTTTCCACTGTGATCAGTTGTGGATCAGTTATTAATTAAAACAATAAGCTTTGCATTATTGGCAATAAATGTTGTAATAAATGTAATAGGCACAAATGCAGTACTTATTTACACTAATTTACACAAAAAATCACCACTATGCAAGATATTCTTAAAATAAAAATATATACATTGATCCGTAAAATAACTTCTCCTCCCGTAAGCGAAAAGAAAATGCATTGCATACTAGTCGCCGCTCTCCAGAGCGACGCCAACAACAATAGCAATTTTAATGACTGATTTATATTCCAGGAGCACATGGCTTAACTTGTCCGTTTTTTTTAACTCTCTTTTCTTCTTATACCCAAGGCAATTATATATAAAATATCCCTTTTTTTACATTTTTATTTCCCATTCAAGCTCTGGGACAGCACTGACAATACAGACCATTGATTTGAAACCCCTGATGATATATAACACACATTGGCAACACATTTCACTCTCCATGTGTTGTAGTATAAAAACAAGAGATGTTTTTGTCAGAAACACAATGCCCCCTACTGCGCCGCTTTGAATTTGTTTTTTTGACCTTTGACCTTGAATGATGACCTTGACCTTTCAGCACTCAAAATGTGCAGCTCCATGAGATACACATGCATGCCAAATATCAAGTTGCTATCTGAAGGGACATAGAAGTTATCAGCATTTTTCTAAACCTAAACGCGAAACCCAAATGCAAAGTGTGACGGAAGGACGGACGGACGCTCCGATCACTATATGCCCTCCCTCGGGGCATAATAATTATACCAGAGCACAATTAAACATTTTAATTGATAAGCTGTGCAACATAAGTTCACAGTATATTAAAAATTGATCATTTACATATTTAATCTGTCATTCGCTTTAGATTTTTTCTTCATTCAAAGTGGAGTATAAATGTATTTTACAGGCAGTGGATCATGATTTTCATTTCATTAAACCATTTTATTTCAGTGATTTTTAGCACACCTTTGCTAAATCTAAACAAGAGGGCCATGATGGCCCTGTATCGCTCCACTGTTTTTTTTATGTGAAAAAAGCGTGCAATGCGTATGGGTTGAAATGTACTCAAGCATGTGTCTTTCTCTTTCTATCCCCTCGTCCCACTGAGCGCTTAAAGTTGGAAGGGTGAGCATTTTTATAAATGGAAAACGTTACTACGGTGTTAACTAAACAGACTAAAAAGCCCGGGAATAGTCGCACAGGTCCTTTGCTTATAACGTAGGTACATTTATCTCTCCAAAAAATATTGTCGTTCTTTCTATTTACATATTTTTAGATGCTGAAGATCAAATCTACGCATGTTCTACAAGATTAATGAAAGTGTAGATCACCTGAACTTTACTTCATTCTTGAGGCATTAGTGAGTGTAGCAGGATTGTTAACGTGGTGAAGAAATTGTTTATTTTACAAAGAAGATATTTGCCTGAGGAAACATAAAGTTACGAGTTTTTCAGGTTCATGAGGTGCCGAAAGGCAGTAGGAATGATAACTTTGTAGTTTGTTTGGTAAAACAAGTAATTGTTTATGAGACAAAAATTGAATAATAATTCATCAAGATGTTGCGATCATGGCAACACTACCATGGAAGTTGTGTTTTAAAAAATCAATAAGATATTATTGAACTGGATTAAACACTACGAAAAAGACACGAAATTATCATGTCATCCAAAATATTTTTTTCTGGATATATGGACACTTTCGACACTTTCCCACAGCTTCGTGACCCAATTTCCGATGGTCTGTATAAACATTGATTTCCAAAAAATAAAATAAATAGTTGTGCATCTGCTTACATGTATTGATAGATTTTTTTTTGATAAACATCTCCAATGCTCCAAAAAGTAAAGATAATGTCTACAAACGGACGCAAAAAGACTTGATTCCCATGCATGCATGTAGGGTTGTTGTTGTTGTTATTGTGACCTTGGAACTAATTATGTAAACAAAGTCTTTGACTGGTCCGCGCATATGCAGAAATGTTTTTTCGATCGTGCTTTTGAACTGATGGGTTATCATATTAATGGCAAAACAAGGGACAAAATTGTCACAAAACCAGGTTTTCATTGTGAAAAAAAATCTGATAAAGGGAGACAACTCAAACTGAACTTTTGAAATGAACAAACAAAATTAACCCCCTTTGTAAGTTTGTTTTAAAATAAATCTATTTTTAGTCGTGGCGACCTTGACATTGGAGATATTGACGTGATTCTTTCGTGCGACACACCGTCCCATGATGGTGAACAAATGTGCAAATGATTTTAAAATCTCAAAATGAATGACATAGTTATAGCCCAGACAAGCTCATTTATGGCTATTTTTTACCTTTGAACTCAAAGTGTGACCTTGACCTTGGAGATATTGACGTAATTTTTTCGCGCGACACACCGTCTAATGATGGTTAACAAATGTGCCAAATGATTTTAAAATCTCACAATGAACGACAAAGTTCACAATGAACGACAAAGCTTGTTCCGCCCGCCCGCCAGCCCGCCCGCATTCGCCAATCTTATAACCAGTTTTTTCCTTCGGAAAACCTGGTTAAAAAGCTTATAAATAATGGGGGTTTAATGCATATCCAATGGATATGGGCAGGAAGATGTTGAAAGTTTGCACAAAAGAGGCTTTATATAAGCATATGTTCAGTTTTGTGACCCCCAGAGCAGGGTCAAATTTGAGCCCAGGGGAATAATTTGAACAAGTTTGGTAGAGGACTATTAGATGTCACTACATACCAAATTTAGTAGCCCTAGGCTCTATAATTATGAACAAGAAGATTTTTAAAGTTTGCACAAAATAGGCCTTATTTAAGCATATGTTCATTTTTGTGACCCCTGGGGCAGGGTAAAATTTGACCCCAGGGGCATAATTTGAAAAAACTTGGTAGAGAACTTAAAGATTTTAATACATACCAAATTTGGTAGAAATAGGCCAAATGGTTATGGTCAAGAAGATTTTTAAAGTTTGCACAAAATAGGCCCAATATAAGCATATGTTCAATTTTGTGACCCCTGGGGAACGGTCAAATTTGAGTCAAATTTGATCCCAGGGGCTTAATTTGAACAAACTTGGTAGAGGACTATTAGATGTCACTACATACCAAATTTGGTAGCCCTATGCCATACGATTATGGGCAAAAAGATATTTAAAGTTTGCACAAAATAGGCCTTATTTAAGCGCATGTTCATTTTTGTGACCCCCGGAGCAGGGTCAAATCTGACCCTATGGGCATAATTTGAACAAAATAAGTAGAGAACTATTAGATGTCACTACATACCGAATTTGGTAGCCCTAGGCCCTACGGTTATGGACAGAAAGATTTTTAAAGTTTGCACAAAATAGGCTTTATAATTATAAGCATATGTTCATTTTTGTGACCCCCCCCCCCCCCGGCAGGGTCAAATTTGACCCCAGGGGCATAATTTGAACAAACAAAGTAGAGAAATATTAAATGTCACTACATACCAAATGTGGTAGCACTACTAGGCCCAATGGTTATGGACTTTAGATTTTTAAAGTTTGCACAAAATAGGCTTTATATAAGCATATGTTCAATTTATTGACCCCCGGGGCGGGGTCAAATTTGACCCCAGGGGCATAATTTGAACAAATTTGAAAGAGGTTTACCACAGGAACATTTGTGAGAAGTTTTATCAGAATTGGATTTGTAGTTTAGGCGAAGAAGATGTTTAAAGAAAAAGTTAACGCACAGACGCACGCACGACGGACACAGGACCATGACATAAGCCCCGCTGGCCTCTGGCCAGTGGAGCTAAAAATGTTTCCATATCTCAACGTCACAACACCTTTACGTTTGATGGTCAATTAAAATAATATTAACATTCAAATGCAAGATGGCAAAATAAAATTGTGTGACATGAAAAACTTACATGGTGCATAAAACATAACTAAAGTTGGTTTTTTATTCTTCTTGAGCAGTTTTTGGAAATTCTGAAATCATAAAATAAATACAGGCTTAATAAAGCTACATTTGTACACCAAACAGCATTCACTACATGAGATATTATAATAAATTTGTGCATATGAAAGAATGAACTTGAATGCTGAAGAGATGTCTATAATAAAACCATTTTACAATGTTTACAAGCTCTGCTGTTGGTCTCTCTGACTTTGTAAAGTTAAACACTGATAACTTTTGTTTTTTCCTACTATTTTGGGAATGGGACCCTGTTGGATTGGAAATAATCGCCACCTTTGGACTTAAATTGGAAAACTAGTGTTGTTTTGCTAACAAATGCTTAAAAATTGAGATAAAAAGTGTTTTCAATATTATATTTACTATAAAGGTTCAACTAATAGAGGGGTAAAACTATTTTTGTGTTTCTTGTTTGTTGGAAACCTTTCAATTGGGAATATGTAGGTGCAATTTAGGAAAAATATATACTTTTTTCCATTCAGAAAGGGACTGTTTACTGGCCCTGTATTAGAACAGAAACAAAAACACGCTGACTGATATCATCCTTCCATAAGACCTTGTCACAGAAGATACCAATACCAATTGATGTTGCATGACGCAGTTGTAACAAGTTGCAACAATATAATTAGGAGTCTGTAACTTTTGAAACTTTAACATACATGTAGGATGTTGCACATGAACTATTTCATATCATAAGGAACAAGACATGCAAATATAAATAATATATATAAGTCGTGTTCTGTGAAAACTGGGCTTAATGCATGTGAGTAAAGTGTCGTCCCAGATTAGCCTGTGCTGTCCGCACAGGCTAATCAGGAAAGACACTTTCCGCTTTTATGGTACTTTTAGTTTCAAGGAAGTCCCTCCTTACCAAAAATCAAGTTTAGGCAGAAAGTGTCATCCCTGATTTGACTGTGCGAACTGCACAGGCTTATTTGGGACGACACTTTACGCACATGCATTAAGCCCAATTTTCTCAGAACAAGACACATATTTAATTCTTTTTACAAGTTTTTGTCCACAGACAGGCGTCCATGTTGATTCCAGAATACCCCTATCTGCTTTGTTAAAAGGGCAACCAAATATTAATACAGTAATAACTCTAGTCGAAGTTTAAGGAAACTTTAAAATAATTTTTAACAATTGTGTCCAAAAATTTAGATACAAAACATATTATTAAAATCGAGGTGTCCGAAAAATTTGAGACAAAAATAAAGGTGTTTAAAAATTTACAGACACTCTAATGTATTGCATTTATGATGGGATATGTTCATGTAATGTGAATTGCGTCAATTGTTTCAACGAATAATAGCATGTGCTTGTAAAATACAACACCATAGGGTATACATTACTTTCATATATGTTTCACTTTAAGCTGTCCGGTGAAACCAATGTCTTTTACCGGTATACATAGTAATATACCAAATAACGCAAATTTTATGGTCTGTTGCCTTAAGGCATTTGTCTGCCAGGTTTTATTACCTTTATTCGGTTGTAAAATCAGACGATCAAAGAACCACAAGGTAAGTGCAAAAGGGAAGACTTCTGGTAAAATAGCAATGTAAAATAAACTGTCCACTAATGTAGATTCAGTAATTATGGAAAAAAACAACATGTCTGAAAATTTAGAGTCACAATGAATAAGTCTTTTTGCTAAAAACGGGGGTGTCCAAAAATGTTGAGTGTCCGAAAAACTAGTCATTACGGCATTTCTACTGAATCATCAAGAGGATAAATTGAGCCTCATTCTGGTAAAACTGGGCTTAAAGCATGTGCCAAAAGTCGTCCAAGGCTTATCAGGATGACACTTTAATCTTAAATTGGATTTTCACTAAAAAGAGACTTCCTTTACACACAAAAATACCATAACAGGGGGAAAGTGTCGTCCCTGATTAGCATGTGCAGACGACACTTGATTTACATGCATTAAGACGCTGTACATATCTAAAAGCATACGAGGATTCTTCTGACAACTTGGTGTCTACAGACAGACGACAATGGTGACTCCAGAATACCTCTCTATCTAGTTTGTAACAGCATTATAAATAACAGGTATAAATGGCGTACCTGTTCAGAGTAAATGTGTATCACGTCTTCAATAACTGGGATAAATTGCGTACCTGCTCAGAGTTAATGTGTATCACGTCTTCTGCCCCTTCCTCTTCCTCCCAGGGCAGATCCCCTTTAGGGTCCAGCATAAAATTGACCATTGACTGAAAGTTCAACATGTATTACGAGAGACCATTGAAATAAAACCTTGAAAGTATAATAATTATATCAGTTACAATTTTAGAATAAACAGCTGCGCCATGAGCGCATGATACGCCCGTCGTTCGCCAATGAAGTAGTAACGTAATAAATAACCCTTTGAATCATTTTTTTACTTCAGTTTATTTGTATTTGAATACATGGTTTATTTTATAAGTACATGAGCATGGAGCGCCGTCTCCTTGACATTCATACCATATCTTTTTTGAGTATATGTATGCATTTCTTTAGAGGATATGGAGTTGAAGTAAACCTGTTATAGATATTTTGACCAATAATAAAAGAGAAATGTAGATGGGTAAGTGGTAGTGTACAATCGGAATAGAAAAAAGCTCACCTTGTTCAATTTTTCAGGGATACTAAAAAAAAAAAAAAAAAAATCCATCGAAGGATATTTGAGCTACAGTAGGACATTCAATGAAATCACGAAATTTTGACGAACAAAGTCCCATAACTCTGGAACGACAATTCAGAATTCCGTCAAAAACGAAAGGGGATCAGGGTTTATCAATATTAAGATTGTGTTGAAATTTGAAAAAAATCCATCGAAGGATATTTGAGCTACAGTAGGACATTCAATGAAATCACGAAATTTTGACGAACAAAGTCCCATAACTCTGGAACGACAATTCAGAATTCCGTCAAAAACGAAAGGGGATCAGGGTTTATCAATATTAAGATTGTGTTAAAATTTGAAGAAAATCTGTCAAAGGATATTTGACGTAGCGTACGACATTAACAGACGGACGGACGCGGGGTATACCATAATACGTCCCATCATAGACGGGCGTATAAAAACCTTTTGGAAATGCAAAGAAACATGAATCAAAATTGGCTTACGTTTTTTTAATATTATGTTAAACACAATAGACAGCTTTTTTATTCAAATACTATTTATCTAAGAATATCGACCAAAATTTAAGGAATTGATGTTCTCCAGCTACTTTATATTACTGGAACTTTAATGACATTCAAAAAACCATACTGTGTTTATAAGGCAGCTGTCCTTGACGATAAACCTTTAAGGGATGTATCTTTTAAATGCCAGGCCAAACCATGATAAAATGCTAGTTCAGTGAAACAAACCTTTTGGACCATTTTTCTGTCATAATTCTTGTTAAAGTCTCCATCCCTACAAAACAAAAATGATGTGAAAGCTACAGATTAAATAATGCACCAGTATATGTCAAATATTTGTCACAGTAACAACTGAGTCCATATTTGATCCCACAGTTTAAAATTGACCATAGTGTGCTAGATATTCAAATGATTTACAGATTTTTTATATATAACCGGAATAGCTCTTTAAAGATTGATTAAAATCGGTAAAGGGAGAAGTCAGTGTTAGTTGTCATCATCACCTATTGACTACTCTCTAAAATTGTTTGGTATGTATCTTGGATACTGTAGTCTTTTCACAAAGCCAGGGAGCTAAATAAGTCACACTACAACTAAATCTCTTCAACCGTCAACTTTAAATTATGTTGTTAGAATTGTTCTAATTGGAAATTAATTGCACATGAAGTTGAAGAATTGTTATTTACTTGTAATGGCGGAGTTCTAGCGGTGATGGAGAGACCTTCAAAGTCTTGCAGAGTTTCTTTGCCTCACCACTGAAATTAGGTCAGCAATGAAAACATGAAAATATATAGTCTTCAAACTAAACATTGTTAGTTACCATACAGCAATCAAAACTAGTAGTTGAACCAAGTGCAATA
Source organism: Dreissena polymorpha (assembly GCF_020536995.1). Taxonomy (NCBI): domain Eukaryota; kingdom Metazoa; phylum Mollusca; class Bivalvia; order Myida; family Dreissenidae; genus Dreissena; species Dreissena polymorpha. The sequence continues at coordinate 81,537,647 of NC_068356.1, forward strand.
GCACTTGCACTTGGCAGCTAATACATTGCACTAGCCTACATTTAATTGTAAAAGCTTGGTACAAAATTTCCCGGAGGCAGTAACAAAGATTAAGCTAATGATAAACTTTTTTATATTTTTTCATATGTACATATTTTAACTCTATGCATTGCAGTTATTGTAACATGCAGTATTATAAAACTTAAAGGCCTATGGCGAACAATACTGAAACCTGAACATGCAATGACTTACATGTTGTAAATAAATGTATACCCTGTTTCAGAATCAACCCTTTTGTTAAAAAGCAAAGTGTGTTAATGAAATAGACTGAAAACTGTAATTCCTCTAATTGGACAACAAGTTCTTAGGTACACAGAATCCCTCAAGGATCAGAAACTGCTTTTATGATATTTTTCATTTAAAGAAACTTAAGTCTCTTCTTATCAAAAATCAAGTTTAGGCGGAAAGTGTCGTCCCTGATTCGCCTGTGCGAACTGCACAGTCAAATCTGGGACGACACTACGCACATGCATTTAACCTCCTTTTCACAGAGTGAAGCCCAAATTGGCCATGGGCCACTTCAAGGAAATATAAGGCTTGCTCCTGGAAAATGTGGTTTAATGCATGGGCTTAAATTGTCGTCACAGTTTAGCCAGTGCAGACCACACATGCGCATCAGGGACAACCCTTTCCCCATGGGCAGTGCAGACCGCACATGTGCATCAGGGAGAACCCTTTCCCCATGGGCAGTGCAGACCGCACATGTGCATCAGGGACAACCCTTTCCCCATGGGCAGTGCAGACCGCACATGCGCATCAGGGACAACCCTTTCCCCATGGGCAGGCCAGTGCAGACCGCACATGCGCATCAGGGACAACCCTTTCCCCATGGGCAGTGCAGACCGCACATGCGCATCAGGGACAACCCTTTCCCCATGGGCAGGCCAGTGCAGACCGCACATGCGCATCAGGGACAACCCTTTCCCCATGGGCAGTGCAGACAACACATGCGCATCAGGGACAACCCTTTCCCCATGGGCAGTGCAGACCGCACACGCACATCAGGGACAACCCTTTCCCCATGGGCAGGCCAGTTCAGACCGCACACGCACATCAGGGACAACCCTTCCCCCATGGGCAGGCCAGTGCAGACCGCACATGCACATCAGGGACAACCCTTTCCCCATGGGCAGGCCAGTGCAGGCCGCACACGAGCATCAGGGACAACCCTTTCCTCATGGGCAGGCCAGTGCAGACCGCACACGAGCATCAGGGACAACCCTTTCCCCATGGGCAGGCCAGCGCAGACTGCACATGCGCATCAAGGACAACCCTTTCCCCATGGGCAGGCCCGTGCAGACCGCACATGCGCATCAGGGACAACCCTTTTCCCATGGCCAGTGCAGACCGCACATGCGCATCAGGGACAACCCTTTCCCCATGGGCAGGCCAGTGCAGACCGCACATGCGCATCAGGGACAACCCTTCCCCCATGGGCAGGCCAGTGCAGACCGCACATGCGCATCAGGGACAACCCTTTCCCCATGGGCAGTGCAGACCGCACATGCGCATCAGGGACAACCCTTTCCCCATGGGCAGTGCAGACCGCACATGCGCATTAGGGACAACCCTTTCCCCATGGGCAGTGCAGACCGCACACGCGCATCAGGGACAACCCTTTCCCCATGGGCAGGCCAGTGCAGACAGCACATGCGCATCAGGGACAACCCTTTCCCCATGGGCAGGCCAGTGCATACCACACATGCGCATCAGGGACAACCCTTTCCCCATGGGCAGGCCAGTGCATACCACACATGCGCATCAGGGACAACCCTTTCCCCATGGGCAGACCAGTGCAGACCGCACATGCACATCAGGGACAACCCTTTCCCCATGGGCAGACCAGTGCAGACCGCACATGCACATCAGGGACAACCCTTTCCCCATGGGCAGGCCAGTGCATACCACACATGCGCATCAGGGACAACCCTTTCCCCATGGGCAGACCAGTGCAGACCACACATGTGCATCAGGGACAACCCTTTCCCCATGGGCAGACCAGTGCAGACCGCACATGCACATCAGGGACACCCCTTTCCCCATGGGCAGGCCAGTGCATACCACACATGCGCATCAGGGACAACCCTCAGGGGTGTCAATTGGTCAAAATCTAAAATCCTGAAAATAGGCCTATCGTTTTGGGGCCAGAGCAAAAAAGGGTTAATAATTCATGTAACTTTGTTACTATTGTATATAACTTTGTAAACAATATGTCAAAGTAAAATAATTTGTGTTTAAGATGACATTTTGTGACAATAATCTTAAAATTCCAGAAAAAAATCCTCTGATTTATATCAAAATCAAAATTGGTCCTAAAGGGCCAAATCCTGATTTCAGGAATAATCCTGAACTTTGACGCCTCTGACCTTTTCCCCATGGGCAGACCAGTGCAGACCGCACATGCACATCAGGGACAACCCTTTCCCCATGGGCAGACCAGTTCAGACCGCACATGCACATCAGGGACAACCCTTTCCCCATGGGCAGGCCAGTGCATACCACACATGCGCATCAGGGACAACCCTTTCCCCATGGGCAGACCAGTGCAGACCACACATGCGCATCAGGGACAACCCTTTCCCCATGGGCAGACCAGTGCAGACCGCACATGCACATCAGGGACAACCCTTTCCCCATGGGCAGACCAGTGCAGACCGCACATGCACATCAGGGACAACCCTTTCCCCATGGGCAGACCAGTGCAGACCGCACATGCACATCAGGGACAACCCTTTCCCCATGGGCAGACCAGTTCAGACCGCACATGCACATCAGGGACAACCCTTTCCCCATGGGCAGACCAGTGCAGACCGCACATGCACATCAGGGACAACCCTTTCTCCATGGGCAGGCCAGTGCATACCACACATGCACATCAGGGACAACCCTTTCCCCATGGGCAGGCCAGTGCATACCACACATGCGCATCAGGGACAACCCTTTCCCCATGGGCAGACCAGTGCAGACCACACATGCGCATCAGGGACAACCCTTTCCCCATGGGCAGACCAGTGCAGACCGCACATGCACATCAGGGACAACCCTTTCCCCATGGGCAGACCAGTGCAGACCGCACATGCACATCAGGGACAACCCTTTCCCCATGGGCAGACCAGTGCAGACCGCACATGCACATCAGGAGGGACAACCCTTTCCCCATGGGCAGGCCAGTGCAGACCGCACATGCACATCAGGGACAACCCTTTCCCCATGGGCAGACCAGTGCAGACCACACATGCACATCAGGGACAACCCTTTCCCCATGGGCAGACCAGTGCAGACCGCACATGCACATCAGGGACAACCCTTTCCTCATGGGCAGGCCAGTGCAGACCGCACATGCACATCAGGGTAAACCCTTTCCCCATGGGCAGACCAGTGCAGACCGCACATGCACATCAGGGACAACCGTTTCCCCATGGGCAGGCAGACCGCACATGCACATCAGGGACAACCCTTTCCCCATGGGCAGACCAGTGCAGACCACACATGCACATCAGGGACAACCCTTTCCACATGGGCAGACCAGTGCAGACCGCACATGCACATCAGGGACAACCATTTCCCCATGGGCAGGCAGACCGCACATGCACATCAGGGACAACCCTTTCCCCATGGGCAGACCAGTGCAGACCGCACATGCACATCAGGGACAACCCTTTCCCCATGGGCAGACCAGTGCAGACCACACATGCACATCAGGGACAACCCTTTCCTCATGGGCAGACCAGTGCAGACTGCACATGCACATCAGGGACAACCCTTTCCCCATGGGCAGGCCAGCGCAGACTGCACATGCGCATCAGGGACAACCGTTTCCCCATGGGCAGACCAGTGCAGACCACACATGCGCATCAGGGACAACCCTTTCTCCATGGGCAGACCAGTGCAGACCGCACATGCACATCAGGGACAACCCTTTCCCCATGGGCAGACCAGTGCAGACCACACATGCGCATCAGGGACAACCCTTTCCCCATGGGCAGTGCAGACCACACATGCGCATCAGGGACAACCCTTTCCCCATGGGCAGGCCAGTGCAGACCGCACATGCACATCAGGGACAACCCTTTCCCCATGGGCAGACCAGTTCAGACCACACACGCACATCAGGGACAACCCTTTCCCCATGGGCAGACCAGTGCAGACCACACACGCACATCAGGGACAACCCTTTCCCCATGGGCAGACCAGTGCAGACCGCACATGCACATCAGGGACAACCCTTTCCCCATGGGCAGACCAGTGCAGACCGCACATGCACATCAGGGACAACCCTTTCCCCATGGGCAGGATTTTGGATAAGAAGATACCTCCTTTCATCAAAAATTACAATACAAGCAGAAAGTGTCGTAGGCTGATTAGAACTGACGGCAAAGGCTTATCTGGATTGAAACTTTACGTACATGCATTAAGCCTAGTTTTCCCAGTAAGAGGCTCAATTAAGGTTCTCATATGCCCCTGTGTTACCTGCAGTCCACTATGGCAAGAGACCCTTTGCCCTTAATGTCTTCTGCGACACCATCAAACATTGGCATAAGCTTGGAAGCTGCATTTTCTGAAAAGATGTTTTTGTGATTGTGTACTATCTTATTTATCGAATACAAACACAAGTTATTCATACATCCATTTTTGGGGGCAAATTGCTGTAAAATATATAGTCTGCATGAAATTTCATGTCCTACAAATAATCATGATTTTACAGTAAAAGCATGCAAACTTCTTTAAATCACCCATAATCATATCCAAGCCAAGTAATAAACAAAACTACACAGTGACAATTTTGTGCAAAGCTATTTACTTGCAAGGTATTGTAAAGTTTTTTTGTCAAAGAACTTAAGCACCAGCATGAGAAATTATTATGCTTAGATCATCTTAAACAAGCTAATTTGTTGAATTGATGTCCCCCACTGTAACTAAAATGTTTGTGACAGATGGACTGACATACTGATGGACAACGCCTTTGGCGGAGGATAAAAACAAACACTTTACTCAAACACATCAAAACACAACACTGGATACTTCTCAACTGTTTAAACTTTATCTATATGAGTAAAAAACATAAAGCAAGTGGAACTTCGTTTATAACCTGACTTGGTGAATATCACACGACTGGAACTTTGTAAATTACCTGACTTGGTAAATATCACACAACAGGAACTTGGTTAATTACCTGACTTGGTAAATATCACATACCATGAACTTGGTTAATTACCTGACTTGGTAAATATTACACAATTGGAACTTGGCTAATTACCAGACTTGGTAAATATCAAACAACTGGAACTTGTGTGATATTTACCAAGTCAGGTAATTAACCAAGTTCCAGTATGTGTTTTTACCAAGTCAGGTAAAACACACACTGAAACTTGGTTCATTCCTGACTTGGTAAATATCACACAACCGGAACTTGGTTAATTACCTAACTTGGTAAATATCACACAAATGAAACTTGGTTAATTACCTGACTTGGTAAATATCACAAGAAGGTTAGTCTTGGTCCTAAGAAATTTTTTGAATTCTTTAAGATCATCTACACTGTCAATAAGGGACTTCCCCTTTTTTGCCCTGGTTTGTATAAACACCTAAAAAAGAAACAAAATCAGTTTGCAAACAGGTTCAAGAAATATGATTATATGGTTAGTCTTTGAGCATATTTTAAAGGGATTATATAATACTATGTCATCAAAACACTGGTTCCTTAATGCACTATACATTATCTTAGATTTACAGGAATGCACATTACAAAGACACAAAGTACTGGTTCTAGGCCCAGGAAACAGACTCGAGAGCATTTATATACGCCTTAGAACTTTCGATGCAATCGAGCTAAAATAAATAGGTTTAAATTAAACTAAAGGCATATATAATAAATCAACAATCAGTACAGTACATGCAAGCCTAAATCCCAAATATTATAACTTCAGACAAAGAAAATGGTACAAGCTCTCCTTTATGAAACCTTAACCCCAAGTTTTTTTCATTTCTTGAGGAATGGGGTATGAAATCAAATATTCAGTCATGATGAATAATGGGAACACTGAATCACTGGGACAATTAACGGGGGATGAACTGAACATAACAATACATAAAAATTTTTTTTTTTGGAGCAGAACTAAAGTTCATTTTAGGTAAGAAAACTTATTTGCTTCCTCCCCCCAAAAAACAACAACACAAAACAAAACAATAACAACAACAAAACATAAATTACACTACTGAATCCTGGTTTAAAAATTACCAGTGCATGGCTTGTGATTATTTTACTGGAATACAATAATGAAGGGACTAAAGCAAGAAAAAACTGAATTACTACTACAATGTTAATAACTTTTGCATAAATACACTTTACTAAAACATGCTAAGTTAATAAAATACAAGAGTTCCGCGGTCGGAGATGACCGCATTGAAGCCGGATTTTTGATTTAAATGACAGGAAAGTACCTTTCGTGTTTTTGTCAATGCAATACTTAAATTACTGAAATATTGTTCAAAGGTCAAAATGAAATGTAAGTACTTTTCAAGGCATGAGCAAACCTTGTGTTATGTTTTGAATGCATGCATATACATGAACAACAATAACATTTAAGGTCACAGTGACCTTGACCTTAGAATGAATGACCTTGAAATGACCAGTGGTCATCTAAGTGTGCTTGCAAACCTTCATGTCAAGTTTGAAGACTCTATGTCCAAGCATACCAAAGTTATAACAATTTTAACATTTTAACATTTAAGGTCACAGTGACCTTGACCTTCAAATGAATGACATTGAAATGACCAGTGGTCATCTTCTAGTACTGGCCAATCTTTATTTCAAGTTTGAAGACTCTAGGTACAAGCATACCAAAGTTATAACATGAAATAAGAACTTTAACATTTTTACATTCAAGGTCACAGTGACCTTGACCTTCAAATGAATGACCTTGAAATGTCCAGTGGTTACTTACTAGTTCTGGCCAACCTTCATGTCAAGTTTCAAGACTCTAGGTCCAAGCATACCAAAGTTATAACAACTTTAACATTTTTATATTGAAGGTCACAGTGACCTTCACCTTCAAATGAATGACCTTGAAATGACCAGTGGTCATCTGTTAATCCTGGCCAACCTTCATGTCAAGTTTGAAGACTCTAGGTCCAAGCATACCAAAGTTATACCATGAAATAAGAACTTTAACATTTTTACATTCAAGGTCACAGTGACCTTGACCTTCAAATGAATGACCTTGAAATGACCAGTGGTTACTAACTAGTTATGGCCAACCTTCATGTCAAGTTTCAAGACTCTAGGTCCAAGCATACCAAAGTTATAAGAACTTTAACATTTTTTATATTGAAGGTCACAGTGACCTTGACCTTCAAATGAATGACCTTGAAATGACCAGTGGTCATCTGTTAATCCTGGCCAACCTTCATGTCAAGTTTGAAGACTCTAGGTCCAAGCATACCAAAGTTATACCATGAAATAAGAACTTTAACATTTTCGAGCACGCCGCCACCCCGCCCGCCCGACAACATCAATCTATAAGCCGAGATTTTTTCGAAAAAAATCCGGCTAAAAATAAAATAAAATAAAAACTAAACAAATTGGTAACAATACATCAGCAAAAAGTACGAAATAAAAGACGGCCAGTGGTTAATGTCTTTTTATGTTTATACATTTATTCTAAACCGTGTAAACCTTTCACCTTGGGAAGCCTGAACAACTTCATAAAAAAAATTGGCCTAATTTCAACCGTTTAAGAATAACAAACTGACAAATGGGATGAAATCGACATTTTTGGCTAGGTAAGACAAAAACCAGCACTTCGGCATGTTCAACCAGTATATTGTTTATTTATCTTTCTGTTAAAGTGTGTTGGAATAAGTTCTGGTATATATGATTTTTTTTGTGCCGGGTCCCTATGCACCCACAGGCAGCCGAATCATATATAAAAATGTATTTTGTTACGGCACCTACAACATGACCCGAAGGTCCCTAAGATTGTTTGTTTAGATTGATTCATGTTTGGTCCTAGGTATCAACCATAAGGCCAAAAAAAAGGTCCGTTTGGGGTCTCCTTGGAAAAAAAAAAGGGTCAGTAGGTAGGGATTTTTTTTAGTCTTTTGGGTACTAGAATGGAAGGCTACTAAAGCTTATAATAAGAAATACATTTATATATATATGCTTTGTTTGCTTGATATTACATCTTATATGAACGAAAATGATTTTTTTTTTTTAAATTTTTGGCGATCCCTATAAAAAGTTGAGGGTCGGCGCCATTTCGGGAGACCCCAAACGTAGTCCATATAAACGGACTCCCAGAGCCTTTGATAATTTTTGCTATGGCAGCTCTGGTAGTCCATATGCACGCCTTAAAAAACATGGGTGCAAGTCAGTGCACGGAATCCGTGCGCTTCATTAAACAGACGTTTGAGACAAATTGAGGAAAATAATGAATAAACTTCATAAACATGTTAAATTTACCTGAATGGCAACCTACAGATGTTATCCTTTGCATGCACCCTATAAAAACACCACGATGTTTCAACACACTTTTCTCGCTGAAATGTTCATATTTAAATTTGAAACAGTGTATTCTGTATCGAATACCACATCGTTATCGACTTTAATAGGCTCCATCTGGCATCACACAGGGTTTTTTTTTAGAAAAAGGGGAATACGCTGGACACTGGGTAAAAGGGGAAATCAAGCGCGAAAGAGACATATTTGGGGAAAAAATAAAAACTGTTCATTTCAATGTCTATAACTCACCTGAAGACTTCAGGGTTTTTTTTAGAAAAAGAGGCATGTCTCTGACCTTTTTGTTCTTAAACACATGAACAAGTATGATATTAAAGTCAAAGTCCTAAATAAAGTTGCAGGTGTAGATCTAATAATGGGAAATGTTTTCAACTGGGGCCGAGGAACGATGTCAATATTATGATTTCAATTTCATGATGAATGGGTTGACGATCTAGATCTGCTACAGTATTGGAAGGGAAAGGTGCGGCAGCTGCCGATTGTCTACTTTCACTTTCACAATAATCCGACAGTATTAATCGATGTTGATTACATGTACCTCCGAATCCTGCTGGGTTTCAACAGTTTTTGATGATTCAATCTTAAAAAATGCGTCAACGCAATTAATATTTTCGGAGTCCGAACGTTTTATTTTGTTCGCGTATGAACGCCAATTGTGAGACTTTTTTCTGTTTTAACGTTTATATCTTGGCTTTTACATAACACAGACGAAAATTCGACTGGTTTCACGTAATAATTGACGAAAGACCCTTCTCGCGCAAGACCGGAATCCAGTAAAATAGTCACATGATTAATACCATTAGTTGCCCGGTTTCCATGACGTAATTTAAAAGCTATATATAGAATCACTGGGATTCCCAGATTTGAGTGTTTGTCGGGAGAGAGAGAGAGCGAGATCGTTGTACATGGTACAAATTGGATAAGTGTCAACTTCCCAAAAGAAAAAAAACATTTCTTTGAGGGTAAAATATTATATTTTGGTGAAAAATTATATTTTTGGAGGGGAAATGGTATTTTTAGGGGAATAAATTCTGGTAGGGGAAGACGCCGAATATCGGCTTCACTTTCTTAGTAAAAAAAACCCTGTCACATAACCCGACGTGCAAAATATTGGTGTACTGCGACCTAACCAATATTGGGTCAATTTTCCAATAAGGCGGATACAGCTTACTAAAGAAAAACTAAGTCAATAAAAAGCAATTATTTCTTGCTTTAATGGTACCATTTGGATGTGGTTTAGACAGGGAACTTTAATAAGTTCTTGCAGTTTCAATCACAGGTACTTGAAACAATTTTTAGGTCCTTATATATTATAATAAGAGTAAAGGTACTCAACGATGATTTCTCAGGTGTATTGAATAACACAATGCAACAGCATAATAGATCAAACAATGCACACATATGTTGTTGTGGTTGCCAGCAGGAAGCGTACATCTATGATAAAACACCTTTTATTTGATGAAAATCGTCCAAGTATGTCCAAAACAGCCAAAAGTTTCACAAATAGCACCCCAAAATCAAAGTGTGTAATTCCTGACGTCCATTGTCATTTACTCAGTTTGCCATCGAACTACGTCGTTCTTTGGTAACGGCACAACAAAAATACTCAGAAAAAGTAGAAAATACACCAAATATTATATTTTATGTTCAAACTGAATCCATTTTATTGATGGAACGCGGTAAATTATTATCTTGTTATCGATTGGTTTAGTAAGTCGTAAATTATAGAACAAGTTTACCAATTTTATTTTCAACCAATGAAAACGTCTTCTGTCCGTAACACCAATTTCTGCCTCAAAATGATGGTCGTGAAAGTGAAAGTACACTAAATTTGTTGTTTCTTCTGAATTTCCGACTGTTTACCGTTCAACTGGGACTTAAGAACGCCGTAGTTCGAAGTCAAACTTAAACGTCAATGAAAAACATTTGTGGAGTTTATAGCAAAGTTCTTGTTTAATTGTTAACAATCGACTGAAAATCGCCTTCATTCATTACTGACAGCTGGACGTCAGGAATTACACACTTTGATTTTGGGGTGCTATTTGTGAAACTTTTGGCTGTTTTGGACATACTTGGACGATTTTCATCAAATAAAAGGTGTTTTATCATAGATGTACGCTTCCTGCTGGCAACCACAACCAGGGCTCGAAATTAACACTCGCACACTCGCAAAATGCGAGTGAAAAATACCGATTGCGAGTTAAGTTTTAAGCCACTAGTAATTTTTTGCGAGTAAAGAAATATTGAAAAAAAAACCAGTAATATTGCTAAATGCATTTGACGTCCTGAACGCTTAACCATAGGTCATAGAACATCCTAATACCCGTATGCAGAAGCGCGCACCTTGTATATAGACTAGTATACTTATAGTACAGATACGAGGATGGTATTGGTACAAAGAACGTTAAACAGTCGACTAATTCACATGTGTTCATTGAACTTGAACAGACATGGCGTCGAAACGAAAAATAACTTGTTTCTTTTTGCCCAAAGATGAAAATAACAATACGAAAGATAAAGAAACTGTTGAATAAAAAAAACGAAATTAAATTATGTTTCCAGCAAAATTTGCGAGAATGTTTTTGATTTTGCGAGTTGGTATTAAAGCTGCTCGCAATATTTTGCAAGTAGAAAAAAAGTTAAATTCGAGCCCTGACAACGACATATGTGTGCATTGTTTGATCTATTATGCTGTTGCATTGTGTTATTCAATACACCTGTGAAATCATCGTTGGGTACCTTAACTCTTATTATATATATAAGGACCAAAAAATTGTTTCAAGTACCTGTGGTTTCAGTGTTCCTTAACCCTTGCATTGTTGATAACATTTTGCACCCATGGACAAGAGAGAGCACATTGCAACTCTCAGCAACCCATTGGGTTATAAAGCTGAGTGTTGAATTATTGCAACTAACCCCAAACGGACCTTTTTTTTTTTGCCTAACCACCAATCAAGGGACTTAGTAGTCCAAATTTTTGACGCTCTTAAATATTAAGCTACTTTTTATATGGGTAATATTTGGAGCGTACAAAGGGTGAAAGACCAATTATGTGGTGGGAATTTTTTGTTCTTTGTCTATATTGTTGCGCAAGGATTTTGTGCGCAACATTCAAGCCCCGATATAAGACACTTAATAACAACGGATTGCAATAATATTTACATACCTGTGTAGATAATTCATTTCTCGATAATGTTCCGTAAAAATTATGTAATTACACTTTGAATTTTGCACGCCTGAGCAATTTAAATCCAACCACTATTCAATTTTTCAATATCTCTCGATTCGCTCGCTGTGTAGATATAAATCGATAACACGACCTCGATGTAAAGCATCTGGTTTAAAGTGGAAGAATAAACAGCGTAAAATACAGTTTGCGTTCGTCTGTTGTGGTGCAGCGCGTTACATAGTAAACCAATGTTATACTTTTCTGGATTAATTTAGCATTTTTTTTTTCTAAATTGACAATTAAAAAGTTCTGAAATAAAGTACATCTTTTATTTTTATACTGTACATAAATAATATTGATACAGATTGTACAGTATACCGTCCTTTGTAACGTAGAATGTAAGTACATAAAACAACACAGACAGAGGTGCGAAAAAGACATGCATAAACACTTCCTGAAACTTAGAACAGTGAATAGAAACTGCACCATATCTGTTTTGAACATATGCTTATTAAATAGACAAAGATTAGCATACTAGATCTAGTTAGGTAAAAGTCGGTGTTAAAAGCTCATGTTAAATAAAATTACGCGTACATGTTACACCGTAATGCCTTCTTCTGATTGGTTCATATTTAAATCCTAGGTTGGCGCTAAGGAAAATAAATTAGTAGCCAAATTTCAGCACTACGATAACGACCCACATTATAACCTTATTTGCTCAATGAACGAAATAATCATTATCATGAATCTATAGGTATCAACAATGACTGTATTAAAATATCATTAAAGTCACATTTAAATAAATTATTTGTTACCTGAAATCAAATAATTTTATGTTTTTTTATTTTTCATTTATATTTATTTTCATGCACTGGCATAAACAGTATACAATGTTAGAACTTTCAGATATGCCCCGGTCTTTGATTGGGTGGGTCTTGAGTAACTCTTATTCGCCACGCCCCTTCTCCCAATAATTTTTGCCGTAGTCTGGTGCTTCTTGATTCTTGAAAAATACATTTACTGCAATGTATTTTTGAATTGACATATTTTTCCATAGTTGCAATATATAATTTATTGAAACGTACCGGTAAATTTTTAAGTCTTAAATACTGCATGTACTGAGTGGCTAGGCTATATTTAGTTACACATCGTCTGTTTTTTAAAAAGCATGCTTTGCATGCGTAGAACTTGGCATTGCATACCGGTATTAATGCATGGTGAATAGTTATTATCACGTGGCTGTAGAAAAACGGTGTAAATCAGTTCTACAAATAGACATGATACAATATACATGCACTGGATTTAATTTGTTACCGCATCAAATTATTAACGGGTTTTGGTTTACTTACTCGCCGTTAGTAATTTTACACTGCTCACCAATTGCAATTATTTTCTCATAATTAATGATTGTTTACAGTACGGTAAATAGGTGTGATGATGATGCCCGAAACCGCCTTTAATGTACTGCTTTATTTACCGGTTTTATATCACGTATTAATGCTACAACTGTGATTCATTGTTAATAAACCTGCGATAAACGCTTACTCTGTGACCGACGTCAATCAAAAATAATAATCGCTATATAACTCCGCCTCCATAAACATTCTCGTAACCGATTGGACGTTAAATGTCACAGTTTGGCGACTGGAAAGTTACCCGAAAATTTCCCGTGATGCATCTGTCAGCATACATGACTGTGTTATGTGGCTTGAATATACGATACGGGCATCCGGTTATCTCTTATCAATGGACTATCTGTTACCACCTGGAGCTTTTATGGCGATTACATGTGGAAATCGGTACCGAGTTCTCTTAAAAAGTAGGGAATATTATATACTTATAGAGAAATATCAGGGGGTTTTGCAATCGCCATTTTCATTCACATTTTAAACTTTAATCGCCAGCTGAAAGATTCAATCGCCTATGGCGATTTTGGCGATCGGAAACGCTAACATAGAAATCAGTTTCATGACATGGCTACAGGTCAGTGATTGTTTTGCGATTTAAGCAGAAGTTTAACTGAAGAATTTATGCCTTTCTAACTTCGAATCGACGATATTTGATGTAAAAATGAACTTCTGAATTAAAACTGAATGAGTTGGTAATGTTATTTTGCAATTTTACGCAAATTGATGAAAATTTAAACTTTCTGGTTTCCACCACTAAAAAGGTCCTTCAACGATGAGACGTTCCAAAGAATTTAGCCCATATAAAAAGTATCTCTAAATTCTTTGCGCGTCTTATAAATGAGACTAGGGACTTAGAGGTTTTAGGGTAGCTAGGGATGGAGCAAGGGTAGGGTCGCGGTGGGGGCAAGGGGCCTTAGGAAAGTATGCACGCAAATCATCGATTTTTGTAATGAACTCGCTGTCTTTGACAACACAAAAAGCAATCCTAAAAATTTTAAAATAGATAATCCTTTCCCCACCCACTTGTTAACAACAGAATTGCACGAACGTAAGATTGTTGCTAATTGCTTTTGCCTTTTATTCTATTGCAATTTAATCTTAAGTTTCGCCAAGAACAATAAAAAATGTTGTCACATATTGTTATGACTTACGAGTAGCAAAATGAGCACGAAAACTAATCTTGACCGGTGCATTCTGCCACGTTCGCTCCGGACGTCAACAATGCGGTGTAATTTGCGGATCCAGGCTACATTCCAATAAAGTAGATATACAGATCAAATTGTGTATGGGTTTCAATATTAAACTCCAAACGTTGAAGTTAACACGTATTTATGGATATTATTGACAAAAGTAGGATATTATATTTCAGTATACCTTCTTCCGATACAAAACTCCTTCTAAATAAAAAAGTTATATAATATATATATGTTAAATATATGTTCTCTAGTATCCACATTTTTGTCTCGCGTGTGCGAAATTGCTTCAGCGCATTACAAAATCTAATGCAAACAGAAAAACACACATTTATCATAGATCTTGTCAAGTTTAGTTCATGTGATTTTTTATCATAACTTTTGGTGAAATCTTGTTGGCAGAGCTGAGTCTCGGAAAACTATGCTGATGCTGTATGTTTGTCACTTCTGTGGGTAACGTCTGCAGTGGCTAAGCAATGCCGAAGTGAACGACTGCATGAAATATATATATATATATATATGTGGGCATTGTCGGACAACGTTTGGGAGACGCGGGTCGACGTCCCGCGATATACCGGTATTATAGGAGAGGATGTTTAAGAGGCATTTGAAGCGGGAGCGTATGACCTTCTGTAAGTAAGAGAACAATTAAGTCGTTAAAAGTTAAATGTAGATCATGCTATTGCAAATAAAGGGTTTCGTCCAGGGACTCGGAAAATGACAATTAAACGAAAATGTCAACTATTAAAAGAAACCAAAACAGGGATGAGTTGACCAAAATGGGTACGAGTTGACCGCGGGACGAGTTGACTTGGGGACGAGTTGACCGGCACCCTTCATTAATAATTTTAGCACGCCTGTCTTGTATAGCATTCTTGTTTTGCGCATTTCCTTTGTAAATCGACATGAGCATTGACATAAAGTCAGTGTTCGACACTAACTATTCGGATTAAGGAGTTCTTTGGACTCGCTTTTTCTGAAATTTAGGAGCCCGATCATACTTCTTTGTGGTCCAAAAAGTATGACACTTTTTATATACCGTATTTTTGGGGTTATAACACATGTTAACCATAAATTTATAAATCCTCTTTCATGTTTGGTTTCAGATCGAATTTCAAAGTGACTGATGTTCAGTATTTGCTGCCATATGTTATCTCAGATTTCAAAATTATTTAACAAATTCCAATACTATTTAAGTTAATTATTGTAAGTTTACAAAATACTGTTTTCAATAATGTATTTATAAATATACTTGCTTGTTTAAGTCTTTATAAATAGTTTGAGTCCCGGGCTGTGGCAAGTATTTACCCAAGGGGCATGATTTTAACAACTGTTTCATAGGACTACTATAAGACTTAACATGCCAAATAACACGCGTCTTGACAATGCTGTTTCAGAAAAGAAGATTTTCAACGTTTTCACTAAATATATATAATTAAACAAGTAAACCATTGCACGGGGTCAATGTGACCCCAGATGGATGATTTTAACATAGTTGTTACAGGACCAGAATACGATGTTATACAAAAACAAATGCCCTGACGTTTTGCGAGAAAACCACTTTAATATAAGTCTTCAAACATTTCTTCGTCATTGGGCGTGGTCAGCTTTGCACAAGGGGCGATATTTAAAAAACAAACTTGGTAGGGGACCAGAATAAAATGATACATTCCAAAAACCAAACATATAAAGCAAGTAACACTCAGGGAGGGGCCTATTTTCAAATCAGGCGATTATTAAAAAAAAACTTAAAAAAATCGGACGAACCGAACGATCAACAAGAACGACTACTATATAATCACTTCCTAATCTACTTCCACATTAAGTCGTACTTTGGACCGGACAAAAGCGTTTCGAATTCAGTTGAAATATCATGAGTACAATTGTTCTGATAGTTTCATTATGATTTGGCAAAACATTTGACTTCTAGATTGTTCACAAAGTTTCATAACACCCGCATACGGACAACGTCTTAGCCCGCTGGCATTCATATTTTTCAGTACACCCGAACCGTTTTCAAACTCAGCAGATATACCATTAGAAAAAGCGTTCTGATCAAGTTTCGTGGGGATTGGGAAAATATGTAATTTCTGGAAATTTCAAAACTTTTTTTTTAATTTGACATAGCAACCTAGTTTTTGAACGCTGTTTTGTAATTTACCAAATTGTCATTAAAACCGAATACTTACAATGTTTCGTGAATATTGGAAATAAATATATTCTCTAGAGTGTTAACAATGTACATTTTGACAACGGACAATGCAGGAAAAACGACAATGGGAATATGTAATCACAAAAGGTCACTGTCAGCAAGTTGTGCTCATTTGATCTAATAAGGACTCTTGCTATGTACATGTGTGTAAGCATGACACAGCACTGTGAACAGGGTTTTTACTCAACAGTTTTGTTAACAGACTGTGGTCCTTTGTGTTCCAAGTCGTTTGATTAAAACTCTTAAATGGAATTTCTTTTTTTTCTTTCTTACACTATAAAATTGACAACGTATTTTCATCATAATAATACAATAATAAGTATAAACAATTCATCATCTGATAAAAAAACTTGTTGACCAGACAGGGGTTTTCATAGGAGAAAAGAAAACTACTTATTCAAGTGCATAGTCCAAACGATGGTATTGTTCTTGTTTTGTTTCTGCTTCCGACATCACTTAGTTTTGATTAAACACTTCTCACTATCAATAGACGAGCTGTCTATAATCTTCCTTGTTAAGAAGAACTCTTACAGCTCTCAAGCAGTGGTTGAAGTGTGAGGTCATGACTTGATATTACAAACTTCCTTCTGCGATATGTAGAGGGTGAATATTAAATTATTACAATTTAAATGTGACAATACACAAATGCAACTTAAAAGGTTTTATAGACAGTGATCGACAATCAATATTCTGAGTAACATGTTGTTTGTGCAGACATTCTGATTTTGCGAAACGAATAACTATACGAAGGGATTTTTTATAATTCAAAGATGATTGTTAAAGGGGCCTTTTCACAGATTTTGGCATGTTTTGAAGTTTATCATTAAATGCTTTATATTGATAAATGTTAACATTGGGTCTAAAAATCTCCAGTAAAAAAACACAATAATACATTAAAGTATTTTAAAAAAGTAACCCTAAACGGGGCTCGAACCACTGAACCCTGGAGCCATGGAGCAAAAGCCAAACGCTCTATCCACTAGACCTTCCGCTCTCATACCATATTGAACGAATGTTTTACTTTATATATGCAATCCTCGTAGTATCAAAATATACAACGACAACAACAGAATTCTCCAAATTATTCAATCGTTTCGCGTTGCAACGCTTTATAATTTTTAGGTTTTTAAATCGTCAAAAGATGCACATAATGGATATTTTAGAGCATGGTATATGTTCAGTATTACTGTTTCCTCACAAATATCATAACTTCAAGGAAAATTTGCGAATCTGAAACATTTTTTTTTCAATTTTGTCAATTTACCAAAGCGTGAAAAGCCCCTTTAAGGAGTCCGACGGACTTCCTTGACACAAACACAATGAGTCCGAGTCTAATTTCAACGAGTCTCGGACTACCGGACTCCCGTTAGTGTCGAACACTGATAGATCTATGCTTTAAACGCAACATATCATTTTACACAAGATTTCTATAATGGTTTAAATTTGCGATTTACAAAGTACCTACAACGCACAATGATATCGGATCGGATCTAAATTTACAGTGTGTCAAGGTTGTGAAATTATCTCCCGTATGGTGTCCTGGTAGTGTAATTGCTGTTATTTTATGCATTGAGCGCGATACTGAACAGTAAAATGTGTAGTAAGATAATGTATCGATTTACGAATTTTGTGACATATAACATTTTCCAAAGACAAGGAGTAAGGGGAAATAGGAATAACAATTGTTTAACATATTGCACTATACATAATTTTTGATACTTTACAGATACGTTTTACACGTATCGACATTATTACTTTTTAATGGTTCTAGGTAGAGTATTTCCGGTACATGAAATATATGTATATACAAATTAAAACCTCAGCTTCACAAGCGGAAGAGAAGCCTTTAAATAGCACGTGGTCCTTGAAAAAGACGTATAGATAAAAACAAACAAACAAACATTTATAAAACTTGGGATTGGGTCTGGAATGGTCAATGCAGAAAATTGGGGGGTTAAACCGGTTTCAATGAGCTATATACATCAAATTGGCGTACAATTATTAACAAAGTATTTACATTACCAATATATTTAACTGCAAATACAAATAGCAGTATAGCAGCACCATTCAAATCAATGAAATATAATGCATTTCAGTTTAATTTACAATAAACAGATCCATGGTTAGAACAGCATCACCTACATCTCGTGTTTGATAAAAAAAGCTTCAGAGATGTAGCATCGTATATAAAAATCTTTCTAGCATCATCACGATTACTCACGCATTAGACACTGCAGTATCTTTTGTATAGGCCCAATTACATACCTTGGTTTAGCTAAAGAAACTTCAGCGTACAGTTTATATAGTATTGACAGACCTGTACGCTGAAGCTAACCCCGTATCGAAAGTCAACCAGAGTCGTAACATATTTTTGTCACGCTATAAATCAAAGAAAGCTCATTTTCTTGGATACATTTCTACATATATTGGTGAATGAATATAAATTACTGCATCGAGGAATATTTTAAGGTTCAAATGTTTCAAATGCATCTTACAATAGATGAAAATAACTCTCATCAGTCTGAAATTCACAATTTTGACGCCATTGTCGCTTTGTCACGTGACGAGTTTTCATTTGGATACTTTCGGATAAACCTTGACATTTTATGCTGAAATTGTAAACATTACTTTCGTTTTCTGAAATCTATTATTTGTGATTAACAACTTACGTCTGGTGGATTATAAGACTGATTTCATTGTGAATCAGGTAGTTTTATATAATATTTACTTTGACTTTGTATTGACACTACAATTTGTTTACAAAATAAGCCAGAATAATTAAAATACCGGGAAATGTCATTCTGAATTTGAAAACACCTGAGCACATGGTTTGTTACTAAAAATAGAAATAACGTCATATGACCGTGAAATCTCGGGAGATTCGCATTTCAAGAAAGTCTGTCGCATCGCTGTTTTTCTCGATATGTAAGAGCAGAATAGATACATTTTAAATGTTTAAGATGGTATTTTGTGAAAGAATATAACAGTTAAATGTGAAAAATGTCATTCTTTCCAATCAAGTGGTTGATTTGGGCCAACAACTGCATTTAAAAGCTGTTTTGGACCGGTCTTTGTTAACTGTCAACTTTTCGGGAATTTCTGGTTGACTTTCCTAATAAGGTTGGTCCATAACTATAAAGTCGCGCCAGTCAAAAATCATAAAAAGCGACATTTAAAGTTATGGAAGCCACAACTAACCTTGGTTGTGTAAGTTTATTTTAAGCTAAATATAATAGCATATGCCAGCGTCGTAGCCACGCTAAGGCAAGGGAAGGCAGCTGTCTCCGAAAAAAATGCAGACGAAAACAAAACATCATATATAAGAATAATGCAAGTTTCTGCAGACTCATTGAAAAAGGCAACCTAAGGAATATTTGTTTTGTAGATAACATAATATCATCTTCATCAGTTACATACATTTAATGATGTTTTTATTAGTGAGTATGAAAGCAAAGCTGGGTAACGCTGGGTTGCAGTGTACTTTTGATAGTGTTATCCTTTTTGTATTTGTATCGGCTTGCAGTCTCACATCGGCATTAATCATGGTTCAATATCATTTTTAAAGCAATAGGTGTGCGTAGCGTCTGTTATTGTTTGAATGAAACGGTGTATTACAATTAACGATTCAGTGTAAAATTGCAAGCGCACAGTGCCTATAGATAACGTGACATTTAACGATTCTTAAATACTTAACATCGCTTGAAAAAAAACTCACCGACGTGATGAAAATTAATTTTTGGAAAAAACAAAAACAACAAAATTAATACCAGTCAATATATATAAAAACGTACGAGAGAAACCACTTGATACTTATGAATACATAGCTTGCAATAAAAGTTTAGAAGGGTTTATATGATTGAAATATATTAATCGCATGGCCTTTTAGGTATTGGGCGAATTGATCACAACAAATATGAAAATCATATTATTTTATTGAACATCTGTCAAGTAAAAATATCATAACCGTTACAAATATTAAAACATGCTTTATTTAACAAATAATAGCTACCCGTAATTACTCTATGTTTTCGGACACTTAAAAATAATTAATTTTTTTCGTGTCCGAAAACATAGATACGAAAAATATTCACAAAATGCAGGTGTCCGAAAACTTAGAGTTGAAAATTGAAGTGTCCGAAAATAGCGCCAATTGTATCAACGACTACCGGTAATAGCATGCGCTTGTAAAATACCATGCCGTATAGTATTACTTACGGTTATATATAGTTGCACTGCATTTTAAATAATTTTAAATGCTTAATTTATTTGACAGAAAGTTACAACAAGGTGGTACTCTGACCAACGAGTTCAAAGATGAGAATGTGACGTACCGATACTCGCTAATAAGAACCTGTAATTAACGCAAAAAAGCAAACTATGAATTCTTTGTTTGTTCATTTCAGATAGTTGTTTTCTAACACCTTTCATTGTTCGCAAAACTTGCAATAGGGTGCATCACACTTTGAAGCATTTAGTATTTGTCACAATTATTTTACTTAGAAGGGGTAGGACCATTGCGGTAGATAATTGAACTGTTAATTGGTACTGCCCCCGGTAAGTGTTATAACGCTTATGCTATCGGGCGAAACCATTGTTTTATACCGGTTTATAAGGTTATATACCCAATAACGCAATGTAATGGTCCGTTGCCCTCAGGCATGCACCTTCCATGTTTTATGATGTTAATCTGGTTGTAAAACCCCATGATCGAAGTGTCATTAGATATCGAAAACAGGACCGAAATTTGGTAAAATAGCGCTGTAAAATATTCTGTCCGAAAACTTAGAGACACAAATAATGGACGAAAAATCGTGTGCCCGAAAATTAAGAGTCATGAAAAATAATTATTTATGCTAAAAAAGGGGGTGTCCGAAAACTTAGAGTGTCCGAAAACATAGAGTAATTACGGTAGTGCTACAAAATTATCGATTTTATGAAGAAATTTAATTTTCATGTTTTAAATACAGCCGCTTTTGAAAACATGCTATGAATAATGTACCCAAGACTTATACATATACGCAAGAATTTCAAATACTACAAAAATGCGCACTTTTGCTATTGTATTGCCATTTATCAAGCGAAACATTTGAGACGGTTCTTGCGCATACACATAATATTCAACCTATTATTTACCGATGTCACAGATTAAAAAATTTAGAATATGAGCCTTATTCTTAGAAATCACTTAAACTTTGCTGTTACGGTAATGATAAATCGTAACGGTATTTTCAATTTGGTAACGGTAGTGATAACATTATGTAACACAAACTAGAAACAATTAATGTAAAACACAACACATCTGCTAACATTATAAACATATTAATTCGCTTATGCATGTTTCATGGCAGCATGTTTGACACTGATCTTGATAACCTTAAAAACAAAATGCCACATTAGACGATGCCGAATGTAATATTTTGTTTTCAAGTGTTGACAAAATAATTACATGTAACGTAGCTTTTTTATGGAGAATAAGGTAGACGTACATTGTATGTAAACAGGTTCGTTAAAATTATAAAGTACTGGTTCAAAATTGTTAACGATCAAAATATAATGATGCAAATTGTTTACAAACAAGCTTCAAACGATTGCAATAAAGGTCATACAAATTGGGTCACAAATGTCAAGAACATGTTAAATAATTTGGATTTGGTTATGTATTTGAAAATCCAAACGTTGTGCACGTTAATAGTTTTATTAACGAATTCAAAATGTAGGCTTGTTGATAACTTTTAACATGAGAGGTGGGGTTAAATGAATAACAGCTCACAACTAGATAACGTTTATAAAAAAACTTTCTAAATTAATAATATTTAGACTTACTTCCTAGACGTCTGCGCTTTTTTGTACGATTAAGAGTGTATGCACACCCATTGAGAATGCAAACTGGCAGATACGCTCAGAATAACTTTCCACGAAATGAAAGTTATTGTTGTAATAAATTTGATTAAGAAGATGAATATCATTTTATATGTATATGCCTGTCTGTCTGTCTGTCTGCCTGTATGCCTGCCTGTCTGCCTGTCTGCCTGCCTGCCTGCCTGCCTGTCTGTCTGTCTCCGTCCGTCCGTCCGTCCGTCCGTCCGTCCGTCCGTCCATCCATCCATCCATCCATCCATCCATCCATCCATCCATCCATCCATCCATCCATCCATCCATCTATCTCTGTTTACTGCCAACCGCTCTTTCGTGTATTATAAACAGGGAAAAGGTGCGCGTCAGGAACATTAGTGAGAGTAAAAAAGCTAAAGGGACCGAACAACGGATATGGTTGGGTAATGAGACTAAAAGCTTGAAATCTCCAGAAAAAGGAGAGAAATCAAGTGGTTAAACGAGTTGGGTTAAAGTCACAGATAAAAGTGAGGGTTAAAAAACATCATTTAAGGACTAGTACCTGCCCTCTTAAACTTCGCAAGATCCGGTAGGGTAGCAATATCAGCTGAGAGATTGTGCCATAATGAGATGCTGTGTGGTAAAAAGGAGTAATAGTGGTAGAGTGATCCTGTCTGTACCTTTTGTAGATACAGTGGGTGCATGTGTCTAGTGAAGCGGATTGGTGCTTGTATATATTGTGGGAGAGGTATGGCAACAATGTTGTGATAGATTTTGTAGAACATGATGAGTTTGCTGTCATTTCTTCGATCTGCGAGCGATCTCCAGCCTAGATCTTGTACCATGGCCGATACACTGGAAAAGGGAGAGTAATCTCGTTGCACCCAGCATGCAGCCTTGATCTGCACACTTTCCACTTGATCGATGACAGTTTTGGTCCATGGGCCCCAGACAGTGGAAGCGTACTCAACTTGTGGTCGGACCAGAGGCTTGTATGCTGTTCTCGTACCTTTTTATTTTGTGTTGTGATGTTCCTTTTAATGAAACCTAGTGATTTGTTTGCATTCTTGGTGATTCTGTCAATGTGTGTTTTAAAGCTGAGGTCAGAAGAGAGATCGAGTCCAAGATATTAAGCATCAGAGACAGGTTCAAGAGCCTGGCCATGGAGAAGGTAACTGTGTTTAATGCCGCTGTGTTTCATTGTGATGTGTAGGACATGCCATTTGGACGGTTTAAATTCCATGTCCCACTCGTCTTCCCATTCCTGTAGCTTGTTAAGGTCTCGTTGCAGGTATGCAAAATCTGAAAGAGATTTGACAGTAATGTAAATAGCTGTATCATCTGCAAAAAGGCGAAAGTCGGATTTGGTGACGGAAGTAGGGAGTTGATTTATATAGATCAGAAAGAGAAGTGGTCCAAGGACAGAGCCTTGGGGGACACCCGAGGTTACTGGGACTTCTGTGGAGCACTCACCATCCAATACGACTGTCTGACTTCTACCAAAGAGGAAGGAACGGGTCCAGACTAGAACCTGAGAGGCAACGCCATATTCTTGGAGGAGATAGAGGAGTTTCAGATGGTTCACCTTGTCAAAGCCTTACTGAAGTCAATAAGGATGAGATCAGTTTGGCGGCCTGCGGCTAGGTTGTTGGCAAGCTGGTCCGTTAACTCAATCAGTTGTGTCTCACAGGAGCGTCGGTCTCAAAAGCCATGCTGGAGTTCATACAAAATTTTGTGGATGTTGAAGTGCTTTGAAAGGTGAGAAGCAACTACATGTTCTAGGGTTTTACAGAGGATACAGGTCAAAGAGATAGGACGATGGTTTGACGGGTCACTGGTATAGACAGGGCATACATTTGCCTTGGCCCATTATATACATCATTAATAGCACCTTTTTATTCAAAGGGATTATGTCCACTTATCGGGGAAGAATCCTGATACAAAAATACCGTTAAACACATCACACAAATGGGTTGATAAAATGTCACTGCATTAAAGAAAACATTCGTTTAAAATACATGTACACTCACTTTTTGATGATTTACTTAGTTTTAAACGGGGCGTGATTGCTAAATTCGTTAAAATCATGCACCGTAAAATCAGATATACTTGAAAAGCTGTATTCGTTTGCTAACACAAAACCAGGTACAGACGAACCGTTATTCGAATAAAAAGTATATTTACATCCGTTTCCAAATCAATACGTAGACATGTTGAATGGCATAGGTCTAATATTACAATATTATCACTTTTATTTCCAACACTACTATTGAGATCACCAGTTACACCATCGTCGGATACCCACGACTAATTTATCCCGTTACTCTCCAGTATCGATAAATGGAGAGTAGCGGAATGGGTCGAACGTGGGTATCCGACAATGCAGTTACACATTTTTACCACATTCCGAAAAATAAGTGATATAGTTTTCTAACATTTCAAACAGATCAACATAACATGTGTTATATACTGGAGAAATCTTGGGCCAAATATGTTGCACATATATAAAAACCTTCTGAGATATTTAAACATGTGCGTTCGAGTTTTAACCATATTATAATATCATAATGATTTTTTTAAATTGTAATATACCTTCACT
Organism: Dreissena polymorpha; assembly: GCF_020536995.1. Lineage (NCBI taxonomy): Eukaryota > Metazoa > Mollusca > Bivalvia > Myida > Dreissenidae > Dreissena > Dreissena polymorpha. Next base: position 81,562,618 of record NC_068356.1, read on the forward strand.
TAAATCTTCTTTTATATACAATACAATGCCGCCTTTATTTATTCGAGCTTTTCTGTGCTGAAATGTTCTGAAGAAGTCTTAAGACGAATAACCATTTAAATTAATGTCACTAGAGCTATTAGACTTCAACATGAAACTTAATGGGTGTATTGATATTAATGAGGGGAGAGTGCCATGCTTAAGAATCATAATCATTCACTTTCTTAAATAAGAGTTAATGTCCTTTGTTGTTTTTGTATGATGGCACTTGTAAGGGCTATATCTCAGATACGATACAACATTTCAACATGAATGGATGTGTAGAAATATATGTGAGGAAGTGCCATGCACAAGAACCATAACCCTACACTTTATTAACTAAGAGTAACTACCCTTTGTTATTTTTGTATGATGTAACTGTTTAAAGTTATATATTAGATACGCTAAAAGATTGTAATTTGATATAAATGTCAAGGCTGTATCTAAGAAACCATGCAAGATTTCAACATGCAACTTCATATGGATGTATATTTATATATCGATAGGAGAATTGCAATGCATAAAAACAATTAACCTACACTTAATTATGTTTTATGAGTATACCGTATACCAAGGGATTTGCATCCATTCCGTATACATTTATTTTGTGGGGGATATCAATTCAACGAATTGGCTTGTTTAAGTTTGTAATGAAATGCTATTAATTTATTTATGTAAACATCGGAACTAAAGAGCTTTAGTATGAAACAATAATATATTTTAAGTTGATCTGGTCTCTGCTTATAACGAGATGCTCAAATGTTTCAGCGTTGTTATTGTGAGAATCGTCTTCGTTTGGTGTCGGGTAAATTCCACAATTTACACAAATACTTTCCAGGCACATAAATTGACACGAAATGTTTGGAACAATTGCACGAGTTTCAATAAAGCAAAGTGTTTAGGAATGACATTTGACAAATGTTCGTCTTTTCACCAAAACCTGCAATGGACATTATTCTTTCAGATAACACCAGTATCACTAAACTTATTTTTTTTGCAGTTTGTTGAACAAACCCTGTCACATGTCAGTTACGAATAACTACGAATTGTATTGAGCCATAACGAATTCCGTTTGGATTATTGGTAAGTGTAATGATAAAAAAGGATTAACAAAATTAAAAGGCAATATAAAACACATTTATTTTCTAATCAATGATATGTCATGTTATTTTCTAATCAATGATATTTCACGTGTTTCTGTCTAAAAGGCAAAATGTGTGTTATGTATAGATGTAAGAAAATATTGTTTGAATGTTTTATTTGTTATAGACCTATATGTGCATGTGATTTTAGAAGGCCACATTGTAAAAAAGTATTGATTCATCTGCATAATATTTATAATGTGTCATTATCTTTATGTGTAACATTCTGTAAATAAAGCTTTTATTAGTATGATTATTATTATTATTATTATACTTATAAGGGTAAATACATCAAACACTTAAACAAATGTGAGGAAAGAGATTCTGGTCGAATCTTTCTGACACTTCTCCAAGACAAGTCTTATACAACAAGACGACATATATGTATGTCCTCTGTCAAGGGCTGGTGTTTGTTTTTTGATGTAATAAGTGCTATAACACTCCTTCATATGTTATGATATTTAGTTTTATTAATCACTTAAAAAATAAATTCATAACAAAATTACGTTTATGTTTTACTCTAAATGAAAAAAAAGAATTTAAATATGGTAAAAGTCACAAGAGCTAGCTTTCTTCGTTAAACGATATTGTTAACGATTTGTTTTGAATTTTATGACCGAACGCCTCACCATCCTGTTCATTCATTGTGTGCATGATCCATATCGGTATAGATTTACACGGATTGCATAACGTTCATGTCACGTTTGCGGATGTACTATGGAGTGATGTGAAGAGATTTTGTTTAGTATATTATTCATAAAACAAAGGTAAGATTATAATTTAAGAGACAGCATAAAGAATATTTGTTTCTCAACAATACATTTATTGTGTATTTGTAGTGGTTACTCTTATTACGAATTCTTTAAGTTTTAACGTGCTAACGTTTTTATCCACATTCTAGAACAGTTATCTTTATTTAACTATTTTAAGTACGACGTTCTGTGGAATCATAACAAGGAGTTTTTTGGTGAAGTGAATGACAAAAATGGACTAACATGGAATAATAGGTATAGTACAGATTTTAATGGCGATATTTCGTATCTATTATTCAGTACAATTAATTAGTATTTAACAGATTCTTCGGGACTCTGAGTCTCGTGTACATGTTCAAAACATGAATTTACCAAATCAACTATTATAAATTGACAAACAAATGTTTTGCGTATTGAAAAACGTTAGCCGTTTTTTAATTTCCACCAAATAATATTATTATGTTTGTATTGCGAGTTTCATGGTACACTGAGTCACCCATTACCTTATCAGACAACTCCATATAGGTCATAGTGCAGTGAAATTTACCCCGTGATCACATTTTGGTATTCACAAATATTATATCTCATCGTCATTAACATTCAGGGGTTTTTCTGCCTATTTTGGGAAAAGGAGTCTGACCAAATTGGGAATTTTTTATCGACAAAATTGGTCATTTTGGGAATTTTTGCTTCGATGAAACGGCTCATTTGGGAAAAAATTGTGAATTAATCATGCTTAAATACTTCAGTGGTTTAACTAATAAATTTGTATTTATTTGGTTATTTTGTCTACTTGATGTAAACAGATGCAATATTGGGCATGTCCCACGTTAATTCAATTACTGCAGTTTTGTTTTTCAGTTACAGTTACACTCTGTGATAAGAACTGAACAGTCAAAACCTTATAGCAAATATTTTTTACCAAAACAAACACTGGTTAGTCACACAAGTTATAAGACACTTCATTCTTAAAAAAAAATATAAAAAAAAATCTTTTTTTTTTTTTTGGAAATAGGGATTTTTTTTTCTAATTTCGGTTTGGGATCGGGTCCGTTTGCTTTGGGAGTGCCTCCGTTGTCCGGAGGCGCAGACAGTGCTGAAAAACCCCTGACATTATTTATGCTAAAACAACTTACATGTACTTCAAAATGTATACGTTATCATCAACAATATTGTTATATTTTGGTGATAAAGATGTCCTGGGATATTTATAAAATAAACACATGTGATAAAATAATACTTGCGAACAAGTAAAAACGAAGATTCTCGAACACCGGATTGTTCGAAAAATATGACCCATAATTTATTTAAGATCAAATCAGTCGTTATATATATCTGTACCGTGAATAATGCGATCATAAAATACCCCATATTTCTTTCATTGAAGACAACATGCATTACGGTATATAAGTCCATCAATTGTCAGGCAATTATTTTTAAATTAACCAAGTTAGAAAATGACAGCAAGAGTAAATGATCTACCAGTAAAATGTAGTTTATATTAATATATATTTTTTTTTAGAATTGCGTGCAATCATACTAGTTGCGTTGAATAATATGAATACATAATCATTTTGACCAAATACACATACAAAAATGTGTAACGTGAAATTTCAGATGCACTAGCACTACACACATATACACAACCAACTCATCTTAACCGCTTAGTTAGACAGCTCAAGAGTTTAATCTCCACAGTTATTGCTAACATTTAACATAAACATTAAACCATCGTTGTGAATTTGCCTTCTCTAAAAATAGAAAGTTAATTCATTCTTTTAGAAGTCAATGTCCCTTGCATATAGTTATCGCAAAAAATCAGGTTGACATTAATGTTTATAGCCGAAAAAAATATGTTAATAAGAATTAATATATTTGATTGCTATTATTTGAGCAACCAATTAAGAAATACTTTATACATTTGTATATTATGTATGAATTCAAAAAACGTGTTAGGACCGAGATGCCCCCCTAAAGTCTTTATCTGAACCCCCCCCCCCCCCAAAAAAAAAACAACAACAAAACTTCCTGTATTTTATCTTTGTGTACATGTGCTTTGCTTTGGTCACAGATAAGCGGAATTTATTAGCGGCGACCATACACATAGTGAAGTGTGCAGTTAACTTTTGAAAAGCCAGCTGAGATAAAATATTATAGACTATTTTTATTTTGGATCATATACATATATATTGGAGGGGCTAGACGTACCATTAACTCTGCCTTTTTTCATGGAAGACAATGTGTGACTAATATAAGATGTCTCCGAAGTACCTTTGATTTAAAAAAAATCTTTTTTTAACATTTAAATCGGCTGCAATGCCTCGCAATTATAGTTTCATTAAATCATTTAGGACAACAGCGTGCACACGGACGCTGATGGGTAACATGTTTTGCTTTCGTATAGTCTTTAGTGCGTTATCTATAATTACATGTATTATCATAATTTGTTAATCTACGGTTGAATCCAAAATTTATACATATTTTAAGATTACGTCTTCTGTCAATTTATGTTTTGCATTGGACTGACCTTATCATGAGTTCAGCTCTATAATGTATTGTGTCACAAGCGAAAGTTACTGGTGTAAATTTTTGTTTTAGTATTGGTGACTCTTATATCTAAAACATGGAGGAAAAGACGGAAGATTCATTCCAGCTTCACGTTAATATTATGAAATCGCAATGTATGCAGCATCTGGGTCAAGAAATACACTCTGACACAGGTAAACCTGCAGGTCTCCAACATCTGGGTCAAGAAATACACTCTGACACAGGTAAACCTGCATGTCCCCAGCATCTGGGTCAAGAAATACACTCTGACACAGGTAAACCTGCAGGTCCCCAGCATCTGGGTCAAGAAATACACTCTGACACAGGTAAACCTGCAGGTCCCCAGCATCTGGGTCAAGAAATACACTCTGACACAGGTAAACCTGCAGGTCCCCAGCATCTGGGTCAAGAAATACACTCTGACACAGGTAAACCTGCAGGTCCCCAGCATCTGGGTCAAGAAATACACTCTGACAAAGGTAAACCTGCAGGTCTACAACAAGCGCTCGAGGAGGAACATTTATCATCACCGGGGACAAAACGTGAAAAAGTAACTAAAGTTTGCGATTTGTGCACATTTGATAACCTTCAAGAACCCGCAATTGGTTTTTGTATTAACTGCACTGATTTTCTATGCAAACGCTGCCTTGTGAATCATTCGAGAATAAAGGTTACACGTTCACATGTAGTACTTCAAGGGGATACAATGCCTGCTAATGCTGAACCATTTCTTGGATTGCGTGCCCTTGTGAAATGTAAACTTCATCCAGAATACGACATAGAATTTATATGTGCTGAACACTCCACAAATGTATGTGCCATATGCATCACAGATAAACACCATAAGTGTAAATTGCACAAATTGTGCGCCCCGAATACCGGAGATAATCCTAAACAAGATGCCGTAGTTGAAGAAAGTATTTTGAATCTAGAATCGCAAATAGAGCAATTTGCTTCTAATCGAGAACGATATTTGAAGCGCATGCAGGAAGACAGGGAAAGAATAATAAAAGAAGCTCAAGAAAATGCGAAATTGTTGATAGAGAAGATTGAAACACACACTAAACTGTTGGAAGATGAAATCACACAATTGGTGAACAAAGAAACTAATATCACTGAATCGAACATAAATGATGCCAAAAGTATGTACACGGAGCTAAGAAGAATAAAAGATTTACATGAAACCTCTCATAAGTATGGGAGTGCTAAGGAATGCGTTCTTGCTGCATGCCATGTTGATGCGACTTCCAAGGAAATCGCGAGGAAAATTACTCTTTTGGAAACGTATGACGATACGAAATATTTAATTGACATAGTTGAACAGTTACCTAGATTTTCCAATATTTGCAATATTTCATTGACCATCGGGGAGAAAAGCAGCTCTGAAATAGAAAATGCGAGCGATGAAGTTGTAGAATTTCCTGAATGTAATGAAATAAATGAACATTTGTTCAACCAGTCAGTGCGAGACATTGGAATCCAATGTGAATATTTTATTTCGAAATGCAATCAGGAAGTCCAGACAGTTGACAGGGGATCTTTGTCTCCACCAACAGTACAAAAGGATGAATTACGTGCTGTGCATTGTACAATGTTTGATGAAGCAACCCCAAGTATTACAAAACCGTTTATTGAACGGTTGGTTGGCGAGAAATCGTCATATTACATTGGGAACAACAGTGATGCATATTTGTCCCGCATTACAGCTATTCAAATATTTTCTGATGGGAAAATTCTGTTGGCAGACAGATCAAACAAAGCGATAAAGTTGTTGTCAAGCGATTTCGAGGTTATTGACGAGTACACGCTTTCTGGGTCTCCACTAGATGTATGTCTAGTTGATGATGACATCTACGTCTGTTGCTCTGACGAAAAACAAGTTTCCAGATTTGGGATTAACGTCGATGGAGAATTGTTTAAGACGGGTGGATACCCAACTCGGCTGTGGCCTGTGAGCATATCGCATTTTGATCAAAAAGTAATTATATTGTTCTTGACACAGGAAGACAGTGTTGATGATGTCGAATCAGAAAGCGTTACTATCGAAATCAGAGACGGTAGCAGAATCGATCGCGGGTTTTATATAGACGTTGATGATTCAGATGATGAAGACGATGATCTATATCACATAGTGGACGCTAAAAGAATCTTAACTTTAGAGACTGGTTCTGTCTTACTAGCAGAGAATGACCGTGTTTCTTGTTATGATATTGACGCGCGCGAAGAGGAAATTGGCGGCCGAGAATGGTTTTATAGATCTTATGGAAAGAATCATTTGCATAACACCCGAGGCCTAGCTACAGACACAGAGGGCAACGTCTACATTTGTGGACAAGATTCAAATAACGTTCATCAGGTGTCGTCCATGAATTATCGGCAAAACAGAATTCTGATAGCTGATATCAACATGCCATTGTCGGTGTGTGTGGATTCAGAGCGAGACCGACTGATCGTGGGCTGTGACGAGGACGATTACATTCATGTGTTTGAATTTAAATAAGCATTTTTGGTTGAGCATGAGCACATATATTTTGCAATTATTTTTAGTGTTGCTTTTTACAAAAGTGTCACATCAAATGAACGATTGAGTATTACATTCGCTGTGTAGATTGGTATTGTGTTTGTATATGTTTGAAGTACGTTCATGTTAATTTGTATATATTTGAAGTACTGTAAGATTATTTTGTATATTTTGAAGTAGTTTAAGTTAAATTCTATAATGGTCTTATGGTTCCAGCAAACTAAACTCTAACAAATTGTCTGATTGTTTATGTTATAATCCTTATTTAGATAAATAGTATATGTATTTCTTTCATAAAGTGACTTATAACATTAAAATGCAAAGTAATATTTTGGGAACTCTAAAGGCAATACTATAAGCTTCTAGTGAGCCACTGCAAAACAAGGGCCGTATAGATCAATCTTCTAGTGAGCCACTGCAAAACAAGGGCCGTATAGATCAATCTTCTAGTGAGCCACTGCAAAACAAGGGCCGTATAGATCAATCTTCTAGTGAGCCACTGCAAAACAAGGGCCGTATAGATCAATCTTCTAGTGAGCCACTGCAAAACAAAGGACGTATAGATCAATCTTCTAGTGAGCCACTGCAAAACAAGGGCCGTATAGATCAATCTTCTAGTGAGCCACTGCAAAACAAGGGCCGTATAGATCAATCTTCTAGTGAGCCACTGCAAAACAAGGGCCGTATAGATCAATCTTCTAGTGAGCCACTGCAAAACAAGGGCCGTATAGATCAATCTTCTAGTGAGCCACTGCAAAACAAGGGCCGTATAGATCAATCTTCTAGTGAGCCACTGCAAAACAAGGGCCGTATAGATCAATCTTCTAGTGAGCCACTGCAAAACAAGGGCCGTATAGATCAATCTTCTAGTGAGCCACTGCAAAACAAGGGCCGTATAGATCAATCTTCTAGTGAGCCACTGCAAAATAAGGGCCGTATAGATCAATCTTCTAGTGAGCCACTGCAAAACAAGGGCCGTATAGATCAATCTTCTAGTGAGCCACTGCAAAACAAGGGCCGTATAGATCAATCTTCTAGTGAGCCACTGCAAAACAAGGGCCGTATATATCAATCTTCTGTCGGTTGTGTGGAAAGCACTTCAATCGTATTGTATTGTGTGAATATTTGCTATTTCTGATAACAAAATGTATACATTGTGTAAAACATAGCATGTTTATCAGACGTTACTTAATGTATTTGTTTGAAATTCGACTGAGGGGTGTAGGTTTTATTTGAATGTTTACTTCAATTATAAAGTATAAAGAAAAGTAATCACATGGTTAGAATGTGATTTTAATAAAACAATTTCGATGAACGCATGTTTGCATTTTTCTTTGCCTTTTTTCAAAAGTGCACTTTCATATGGTCTTCGTCTTATATAATGTAGTTTTCTCAGACATACTTTATATTTAAAACAAATAATTATACTTATATTCGTATATATTATTATGAGATAGAACAAATACTAGTATACCTGTTTCATTGAAAAAAAGTAAAATAACATTTACACGTCTTGGTTACATTTAATTTATTAAAAAATCGCTTATTGGGTTGCGTAATCAAATAATGATATAAGTTTGAAGGTAAATGTTATTCAATTGTTTAACTTTGAATTTCTTCTTGATCAGGCTTATTGTGTGTAATATATTTATGTGTGCAACACCATATTAGTTTGTTTCGATATGCATGTGTTTGTTTGCATTTTAATAAAATGTATTTGCAAAGTTTGCACTCTTTCAATTAACTATGTCTTGAAATATTCTGAAACACGCATACAAATCCGTTACAAAAGGGGAATTCTTTCATCCGTTCACATACATGTAAAATATGTATAGCACCATTGCATTTATAATCTGATTCAAATTAAACTTAATATAAACTTAACTATAAAACGGTTGTCCCTAACAGTCCATGTGTACACATCGCTTTTTATGTCCGGAATAGGTACGTCACTATTTTTCAGCAGTATCTCCTCTATTATTTAAATTCATGGGACAGAGTGTCAACATTTAAAACACATGTTCTATTAGAGTACGGCCTCGCTCCTCCTCGGTATATCGCTATATTTTAAGAGAACTGTTTACATGTTCAACACGGGCATTTATGAAAAAGATTTCCCGATAAATTGCGCTACAAACCCTATGAGTTATATTTAAAACACAAGTAACAATTAGAACGTTCTCAATTGATTCAATTTATAGCTCATGATGTCATAGGAAGCAGTGTCCGGGATGTCAAAATAACTTGGGGACCGTTGTCCATTTATAAAAACACACCGCAGAAACCAATGTTAAAATTAGCGTATCAACCATAGTCCGTAGGAACCAATAAATGTATACCGAGGAAATGATATTATTTTAAAATGATTACAATAATGATGATAATGAATTTGAGGCTGATGATGTTCGATTTTGCCTTAAACGATGATGATGATAATGACGAAGACTATGCTAATGATGATAGAACTATCAAAATAAGGATGTACAAAGGGCGTTTCGTTTCCCTATATAAAAAATACTTATTCAACGCATTGTGTTGGCTATTGGGATTTTGCGTACCGAAGTTGGGTGCAAACTGAAGTGCGTAACTAAAGTTGCATCTGTTTACACAATATCGAACATTGGTAGTGATTTCACCGATTTGATGTATTACCATAAATGTTTCTTTAATGTCGGTTTGCGGTATATTCGATATCTATGGCGTCAATGACATATAAAGCATACCCATTGCCCCATTTAATGTATGCTTTGCGTGTACTTTAACAAATACGGGAATTTTATTCAATACAGCAGCGATGTGTCTAGTTTAAAGTTGACCTCTGCGATAGATTAAAAGTTTTATCTTTACTCATATTTCTTATTTCTGTTTATGTTTACATTAATCATATAAATACTGCATTTGCCCAAAGCTGATGGTATATAGTTTTATAGCCTCGCTCCACACATACGAGTACTTTACTGAGCTAAAACTTTGAAGGATTCCGTGTAAATGTTATCTTAGAACCAAAATATGAAAAATAATTCAAATCAGTAAAAATGATTCGAAAAAATAAGTGTAAAGAAAACTTAACAGCTGTATCTGGTACCTGGGCTCAGTGTCTTCTTAATTTTGCTGCTCGACTCAGAAGAAGACAATTGAGTTCGACTCAGCTGAGGATTGCGAATATCGGTCAGCTCACGAACAATCTCAAAATTCTGCGAATATAATATTCACATATTCCACTTCAAACTCAAGTCTGAGTCGCATTCAAAATTCATAAAAGCTCTTATGCACACCAAAGTAAGCATGATGGTCATACTCATCTAAAATGTTTAGGAACAGTTAAGTTGTTGACTTAAATTTGCTCGTTATACTAAGCCCATGTATACAGTTAAGTCTACATTCCATGACATAACGACGTGCATTTCTTACATACGAAACAGTTTTAATTTAATGTGATATAATTTTCATCGATAAGAACAGATGCATTTAATAGAGCCTCGATATGCAAAAATGGGGCTTAATGCATGTACGAAAATTGTTATTCCAGATTAACCTTTGCAGTCCGCACAGGCCAATCAGGGACGATACTTGACTTGATTTTTATTTGGAAGATATTTCATTTTAATGAAAAATTCCATAACAGCTAAACTTGTTTTTAGCCTAATAAGCCTATGCGGACTAAACAGTCTAATCTTGAAGAACAGTTTACACACATGTATTTAGCCCCGTTTTCACAGAGCTGTTAGTTATTATGAAAAGGGGCTTCAACGGCTCTGGGACTAGACATTAGTGGTCTTGAAGAAAGTCCCTCAATCGGAAGTGTTGGTGATATGTTATTATTACTTAAACCGTTATTTGTGTCTATATTAGAGAAGTAAAAGAAGCAAGTTGGTATTCAAACGTATTATTTTAAAAGTAAATAAATAAATAAAACCATTTATTTTGTAATGAAACAATCGAAATTTATTGTGTGTAATGTAGCAACTATAGTTAATGAAATGGATTACATAAATATGAATTTATTTAATCGATGTAGTTTAACTTTTTGGAGAAGCTTTCCATAGTCGTTTTTCATAATCGTTTAAAATCTGAACTATGAAGTCGGTAATAAATGATTAGTCATAATGTATCACCATCAATATCAAATCATCGATCACTAACGGTATATCAATAACCAATCAGCGGCGCTAAAGATCTGTAGAAGCATCTCACTTTGTTGTCGGTAAGCAGGGATTCACGTGTTTGTTACGAGTTAAGCAATATAATCTAAAAGTATATTATTCACACGTATAACGAACGTATGAAATTAAGTGAAGTATATATATTTCTGTTCTGACAACTTTAATGACAGAATTATCACAGCTATTTCAACAGCTTAAAGAAGTATTATCGAGCAACACTGGCTATTTTGAGATTATGGAACAGTCAACACAATGTGCAACAGCAGATTCCTCCGCACAAAATGAGCCCCATCGCCGTGAGCGGACTACTTTCACCCGTGACCAGCTTCGGGTTCTGGAGTCAATCTTTTCGAAAACGAAATATCCGGAAACTGAAGTAAGAGAGCTGCTGTCGAAGAAACTCGATTTGACAAAGGATCACATTCTTATCTGGTTTAAAAATCGACGTGCCAAAAGCAGAAACCAACAAAAGAAAAAAATCGGTTCTACCAGGCCATACTTTGCTAAGGAGACTAACATCAAACACAAGGCAATACCAGCAGAAGATTTAGCCTCCCTGGTGACGTTTTGCTTTCCGCCTAGCTCTCATGTATCGGCGGAGAGCAACGCTGGTTGCAAGGACACTTTCATCTTACCGGATGTTCCTTCAGTATATTGCACAGAGCCGGACTACTTCGATGTTGATGAAATCACTGAAGTCACGCCCATTTACGATGAAGTCATATACATTCCACCTATCGTTTCCTTTGATACGCCATTTCCGAGCGATGACAAAGTCTCAGAGCAACAACTTATGTGTTATCAACAATACTCTGAAAGTGAATTGACTCATCAAAGCTTGCGATGTGCTTCAGAGTTTAATCGTCAAGCCTTACAATATAGCAATCCTACATCGGCCGAATGCAATCTCACTTCGCGATGTTCCAGTTCAACGTTGAGTATCATGGACTTGCTTGGGTTGAATTTACCAAATATGAAGGTCGCAGACGCATTGCCAGAAGACTTGCAGAGCATTTCTTTTTCTGACCTACTTAATTACGAACAGCACAATATTGCGGATTAGGATTTAAAATATAAATATTGTTATTATGTATTTATCAGTATTTAGTATTTATTGGGTATTTGTTAATGTGCTGTGACAATTTTTATTGTACATGTTTCATTTGTTATTTGTTGATGTACAATATAAATATGAATAAACGTCTAAAATGTGTATACAAGTATTTTTTTGTCCAATTCTTGACTTGTTGTTATTGCTAAGGAAAATATACTGTTACGAGCTGCCGGCACGTTGGTCCGACGGTATCACTCACTGAATGATCATTTCTCGTCTTCAGCAGCTTAACCATGAATCGTAACTTCAAAGTTTAACAGTAAACTTCAGATCAGATTTCCTTCATGAAATTTATGATGATAACATTAAAATAAAAATCATTTTTAAAGGACCTGTCCAAAGGTAGACCAGTTGACAATTTCTCTTTGTCCCAGATTTACAAAACAAAAGGATATTCGGTCACAACGGGCGGAGTTCAACTGACGACACATAACATATGGGCCATGCTCTGTGAAAAGGGAGTTTTATGTAATCCGCACAGGCTAATCAGGGACGACACTTTCCGCTTTTATGGTATTTTTCGTTTACAGAAAGTCTCTTCTTAGCAAAAATCAAGTTCAGGCGGAAAGAGTCGTCCCTGATTGGCCTATGCGGACACAGGCTATTCTGGGACTACACTTTACGCACATTCATTAACCCCCCTTTTCACAGAGCCTGGCTCATATATTATAACTGCATACACCTTTTAATGTGCAATCATCTGATAACATCGGAGAAACTACGGTTTTGCAAGGCTTATTTGATCGTGAAAGTTGATCACAATATAATGTTGAAATAAAAGCCCCCAAAGTACATGCCTGAAGACCCGAGTGGTTAAGGGTTGACCTGTCGATCTAGATGACCCGGTCGAAACTTCTTATTTGTATAATAAATGTATTCCTTATTAAATGTGTTGCTTATCACAGGTGGTTAGCGTGTGGCTATGATATTAATTAGTGAAAACATCATTTTGAATGATAAATAATCATATTATAACGAAAAATTAACTTTTCTGAAAAAAAATATTTCACTATCAAATATATATATAACAAGGTATGCAACTCAAAATCACCCCATAACGGGGTGCATCACTTTGAACAGCCATATCTTCATCAATTGTGCAGCGATTTTCACGATCTCGGTCTTATTCAACGCAGAAATGAATTTCCTTTCTGGAAATGTATATGTCTTGCAATATTTTTACAGATGCTGGGTCAACTTTTAAGAAATAACACGATACACAACACGCATGACCCAGTTGACAGTGATCATGCTGTCTTTAAGACTGAAATCACCCCGGAGTAAAGGGCAACTTCCCTACAAAGTTCATGTAGTTCGATACCATAATTCAATAAAACGTATGAAAAAACATTATTACCGTTCTTGTCGTTACATTCTGCATCAAGACTAACTGTCCAGCGCCGTTTGAAACCTTTGTTTACATACATTTCAACTAACTGACATTTTAAACATACGAGTGATTTCATTGGTCCAATGCGGAGGTGTGTCTTTACAACTGGAGATTTCATTCATAAAGAATACATGATCACTGTCAACTGGGTCATGTGTGTTGTGTATCGTGTTATTTCTTAAAAGTTGACCCAGCATTTGTGAAAATATTGCAAGACATATACATTTCCAGAAAGGAAATTTATTTCTGCGTTGAATAAGACCGAGATCGTGAAAATCGCTGCACAATTGATGAAGATATGGCTGTTCAAAGCGATGCACCCCGTTATGGGGTGATTTTGAGTTGCATACCTTGTTATATATATATTTGATAGTGAAATATTTTTTTTTCAGAAAAGTTAATTTTTCGTTATAATATGATTATTTATCATTCAAAATGATGTTTTCACTAATTAATATCATAGCCACACGCTAACCACCTGTGTTGCTTATAAACTTCGCATATTCGTATGCTTAACTCTTCCAAGTTTAGTAACACTTTAATACTTATCTGATATCTGTTTCACAGTCGAGCTGTGAACCTAAAGTTCTACAAATTCTTGTACTATAATTGTGTTTTATATCTATGCTGTTGGACATATATTTTGCTACCTGATATACTGCGATATGCGTTGATACACAGGCATCCTGAGTATTATGTATTGTTTTGTAGTTTCCATAAAATATAGGATGAACACACTTGAACAGCTTCTAGATACTTATACCGAGCAGACTTGGCTTTTTCATATTACCAGGCTTAGATGCCGTTTTGTGATAATGTTTTTCAAAATCTCCTTGTTAAAAGCACGAGCATTTTGTATCAGCATGCTTTGTCGGACCGTATTTGGTACAAAAACGAATATGGTACATTTGTACCATATTCGGCCGAATATGGTACAAATGTACCATACTCGGACCGAAGATGGTACAATTTTCGACCGAATATGGTACAAACATTGTACCATATTCGGTTGGAATAAGTTTTTCTATGCTCGCCAAAACGTATTTGGTACATACCAAAAAAACTCATAAAAATGAAAATGGCCTACGTATATGGTACATAAATTATGTATTTCTTAATAAATGAAATAGTCTGCCGATGTGTAAACTTTTTTTCAAACTCAAATACATTGTATTAACCTAATATTGGAAGTGACAAAAGTATCATCATCATCATCATCATCATCATCATCATCATCATCATCATCATCATCATCATCATCATCATCATCATCATCATCATCATCATCGTCGTCGTCGTCGTCGTCGTCGTCGTCGTAACTAGCAGTAACAGAAACAGCTAACCTAACCACACTTTACATGGATTTTGCTGGTTGTGTAACTGTTTCGCCGGCTAGCTCAGTCGGTTGCGCGTCAGATAGGCACGCAGGCGGCCTGGGTTCGATTCCCGGGCGGGCCAGATACTTTCGTGGAGATCATTAATAGCAATTTTCAAATTTTTAAAACTTTTTTTTTCGAAAGTGTATTTTCACCAAAATCCGATTTAAGAGATTTTGAGCTCTTTTAAATGAATATATCTCTCCAAAAATAAGGATGTTTGACTGGCTGCTTTAGACAGGTGTGACTGTATTCCTAAACATTACTTTGTAAAGTTGATTTGTCGTTCCGACGTCATATTGCTGAGAAGCCGACAAAGCTTTGAAGTTTCCGATTTTTTCTTTGATAACGTGCCGCTTTAAAAAGGCGGGAATTTTGCACACGAGTCTTACTCAGAAGTCAGTAACCATATTTGACTTGGCGGTCGGCAAGAAAAGTTGAGATTATCGACTAGAAAGAATTGAAATCCAAACTTTCTTCAAACTTCAAAAGAATTCTTGACAGTAAGTACTGTACATAATTTTAATTTTCAGTTGTCTTAATATGCATTGATGTTTTAACATGCATTGATTTTTATGTTTTATGCCCCCCCCCCCCCCTCAGAGTGCATTTGCAGTTGTCCGTCCGTCTATCCAATTGTCCGTGGCATTCCTTCCGGGTGCGTAACTCCTAAACTGCTAAAATATTTAAGCTACAGTCATTTTTTCGAAAGTGTATTTTCCACCAAAATCAGATCGAGCTCCTGTAATCTGTAGATTTGAACATTTTAAATTTTATGGAGTTTATAGGTCTTTGACCTTCGAACCCTGCCTAGTCGTGACTTCTGGTGAGCGACCTAGGCCCCCAGGGCCCCTTCTTTATATCCCTTCCATCCACGTAGCATTGGTTTCTACAGACCGTTTGTCCGTTGACCGCCATAAGTTTGCCCGCTATTTTTCCCCTGAATTTGAATTCGGTTGGATTTCAATGAAACTTTACATGAAGTACTTGCTACTTTCATTGCGCATATTGCCCGGAAGTTCGGATTGTAAATTTTAGCGGAGCTATCAGACGAGTGATTTTAGCTCAGCTCATGTCGTGAGACATTCGTTTTCGACACGCGGTGTTCAATACAAGCTCTATTAACTAATGAAGTATAAATGTATAATAACTTATTATATTATTTCAGATGAAGGAAGCAATTAGGAGAAAAAGGAAGCAATTAGGGTGCTTGCCCAGGTCGAAGTACGACATTATTGTCAGATGTTTAAACGGATCGTTCGATGTCCCTGTGAAGAAACGGACACCTGAAGAGAATAATTGTTTGGCCATGATTAGAAAACGTAAGGACTTCGAGCTTGGTGACCGGGGTTCTTTATTGTGTGGCGGAAAGCAAGTCCTTGTGAAAGAAGATCTTCCTAGATTTGTTGAGAAGATGTTCATGGAAAACAAAGGATGTGGAGCAAGGGTTATTTACAACAAACTGAAAGTAAATTACACGGGGTTCTCGGAACAAGCTATCCTTGAAATACTGTACAATAGCAAGTATTACCATGAGAAGTATCCGAGATTTACAAACAAGCCAAAGCCAAAGACAATTACAGAAGAGGAACCAGGCAAAAGATGGCAGATTGACATAATTAACATGAAAAATCAAAGTGTTAGCTACAAGGGGTCCACATACAGTTATATTCTACAAGTCGTGGACGTTTATTCTAGGTACGTTATGCCAAAACCCCTGAAAACGAAGAGTTCGCGTGAAGTTGCAAAGGCATTAGAGGACGTGTTGATGGTTAACCTTGCCCCTGACATCATCCAATGTGACAACGGACTGGAATTTAAAGGCCCTAGTATGAAACTTTTGTTGAACAAGTACAACATCAAAATGATCAATAGTAGGCCGTATCATCCTCAATCACAGGGCAAGTGTGAAAGGTCAAACAGTGTTACAAAGGCCAAGATTCTATTTGCAACAAAAAGTAAACGTGGATTTAACTGGGTCGAAGGGCTTCAAGATTTAGCCTATGCCATAAACACAAGTTTCAAACGAGTTCTTGGGGGTCTCACGCCCTTTGAAGCCTACTACGGAAGAAGTCATGTTTTTACCAAAGAACGTCATAGTTCTCGTGAAATAAAGAAAACCATACGGCGAGCAAATAAAAAGGCTTACAGGTCGCTGTTGAAAAACGCAACTTCCCCAAGCAAGTACAAAGTAGGAGAGACAGTATTAATTCGCTATCCCTTTCGAAAATCCAGGGTGCCAACCAAAAGATATGTTATCGAAGGCAAGGTAGAAAAAGTAAAACGAAATGGTGTTTATATCGTGTCATTTCAAGTACCGAACAAACCCGAACTTGGATTCGTAAGCAAATCGGTTGGGGTCGAAAACATGACTAGCCTAACTGTTGCGTTAGAGAAACAACGAAAAATTAAAAAACATTCATTAAAACAGAACCGCTCAGAGAAACAAAATCACAGAACTAAGTACTATCATGTTTTAACACACCATGAAAATCTGCAGTTGTTGGATGGGGTGAATATTGCCATGGACCCAAATCCGGATGGAAATTGTCAATTTGCTGCTATATCGCATCAACTTGGTAAAATTGGTATATACAAAGACGTAGATGCTTTACGTAAGGAAGCAGTCCATCACATTGTAGAAAACAGATATTTCTATGAAACTTTTGTCTATGATGAAACATTTGATGAATACGTTAAGAATATGTCTAAGAATGGGACATACGGCGACAACCTCACGCTCATTGCACTTATGAGAGAATATAATTTGCAGTGCCTGGTAGTTTCTACCCGAGGACTAGAACACTCATCAATTGTGTCAGCAGATGGAAAGTTCGATGGTGATGTTGGAACAATTGCATTGGGGTATTTCCCAGAAGGATTTGGCATGCATTACGTTAGTATCCGTATCAATCAACGCGTGTACAAGGACATAATATCACGCTTAGAACAGTCGTATGACAACGGTGACTCTGGCGACAGCGCTGCGTCTGGCGACAACGCTGCGTCAGGCGACAACGCTGCGTCTGGCGACAACGGTGACTCTGGCGACAACGGTGACTCCGGCGACACCGCTGCGTCTGGCGACAACACTGCATCTGGCGACAACGCTGCGTCTGGCGACAACGGTGACTCTTGC
This sequence comes from Dreissena polymorpha, assembly GCF_020536995.1. Classification (NCBI taxonomy): domain Eukaryota; kingdom Metazoa; phylum Mollusca; class Bivalvia; order Myida; family Dreissenidae; genus Dreissena; species Dreissena polymorpha. The sequence continues at coordinate 81,580,780 of NC_068356.1, forward strand.
GACAACGGTGACTCCGGCGACAACGGTGACTCCAGCGACAACGGTGACTCCGGCGACAACGGTGACTCCGGCGACAACGCTGCGTCTGGCGACAACGGTGACTCCGGCGACAACGCTGCGTCTGGCGACAACACTGCATCTGGCGACAACGCTGCGTCTGGCGACAACGGTGACTCTTGCGACAACGGTGACTCCGGCGACAACGGTGACTCCAGCGACAACGGTGACTCCGGCGACAACGGTGACTCCGGCGACAACGCTGCGTCTGGCGACAACGGTGACTCCGGCGACAACGGTGACTCTGGCGACAACGGTGACGTCTCTGTGTGTTCAGCCCTGAAAGAGCTTCAAGATATGATAAACAATAGGAGGGCACAGAAGCGAACGACTTTTCCATTTCTGATGTTACCACTTCACATTCAAGTTGAAATTTTTAAGTTCTGCATACAATCAAACCCGTCAATCCAGTTTGTGTTGGCGAAGGTCGGCAAACCCTTTAGAGATTTAATAAGGTCAATGAGTTTGCAAACACCTAGAATTTACATTCGGCCGGATATTGGACTAGATACTAGTAACAGAAATCCTGTTAGCGTTCGTTTCCTATTAACAAGAGCGGGCAGAAACAGCGGTCTTATTTCGGCAATAAAAGAAATCATCAAGGGGCCAAAATGGGCAAACGCATGGCTGCGTTTGCGTGTTAGTGGAATCGGTTGGTATGATATCATAGATGTCATGTACAGACATTACAGGTGAAATATACATGTATATCGGTGTTTGGAAACCTGTTATGTTATTTTTGTGATTGATGATTATGTTCTTCTACCGGAAATTTGTTGTCATTTGCTCATTTACTGGTAACTTTTTACGAAGCACATTTGGGATATTTTGGCTGCTACTAAAATGAATGTATATATGTATATTATGTCTTGTCAAAATGCTACAGTTGGATTAAAATTTAAATGCTGTTCTATGTTCTTCAATATTACTTTGAAAAATCCTGTCAGTATACCAATAAATGAAAAAAGTACAAGTTTGTTGAATCTCTTGAATGAAACAAATTATAAAATACAAAATGTAAAATGAATATGTGATGATGATGATGACAAAACATTTGTGATGATGATGATGGTAAAAAAATTGTGATGATGATGGTGGTGGTGATGATGATGACAGTGGTTATGATGATTGGGGTTTAATGATTGTGGTGATGATGATGATGATGATGATAATGATGATGATGATAACAAACGTTTTGGGATGATGATGACAGCGATGTTTATCGGACGATGATGATGGTTATAATGATGATGATAAGTTTTTAGATGATGATGACGGCGATGTTTATCGGCCGACGATGATGATAATGATGATGATGATAACAAAATATTTGTGATGATGATGATGGCGATGTTTATTGGCCGATGATGATGATGATATTCTCATCGTCGTCATCATCATCACAACATCCTCATTATCGACCGAAAACATCGCTGTCATTATCATCACAAAAAAAACTTTTGTGATCACCATTACGATCATGATAATGGATATGATGATGTTGGTTTTGATGGTGATGATGATGGTGGTGTTGGTAAAGATAACAACGATGATGATCATTGGGGTGTTGATAATTGATGTGATGATGATGATGATGATGATGATGATGATGAGATAACGATGATGATGATGATGATGATGATGATGAGATAACGATGATGATGATGATGATGATTACGATGATGAGTGTGTATCATATTCGGAACGAATGTGGTACATTTTTCATCCGAATATGGTACAAGTTTGTACCATATTCGGTCAGGCATTTTACCCCAAAACTGCAGATACGTATATGGTACAATTAGACAGTTGTACCATATTCGGCCGAATATGGTACAAACTTGTACCATATTCGTTTTTGTACCAAATACGGTCCGACAATGCTTTTATGCCATGTAGAACCATTTCTTCAAACGGACTACGTAAAACGAGGAATAATTATAGTTGTGTATGTTTGATCTTAGCTCATTTAGAATACAGAATACTCGTTTATAATTGGCGTAGCAGCCTAACGTGGTTTTATTTGTGTTTATTATATAAGGCCTGTAGTTGTTCAGATCCGGTCAGTTAGTTGATTATTTTAAAGCTAACGGTTATTAATAGCAAGGCGAAAAAGCGATTATGATTTATATCTTTCCGACCAGATCTAAATTCATACACGCTTATCCATCTCTGTAAGATTAAGTAAAACATTTTATTGGCATCGATATGTGGCGAAATACCAAAGAAAAAGGTTTAATTTTATTTCGCTGAATGTAAGACGCAGGATTAGTGATTATAATTTCGAAATATTCAGTAAAAAGAGCTGAATTGACCACGAAACAACGACGAACCGAAAAAATTGTCTTATTAACATTTTAAAATTCTGCGAAAGTTAGATTGACCTGATTATTTTTTCTAAATATATCAATATTTTGTAAAGAAATTTTACTATTATAATAATTTTTAAATATTAACACTAAACGCGATGTGTGAAATAGTAAATATGAATAAAAAAGTTTCGGTAGATCGTATTTTTTTATAAATGTTATTGATTTTGAAATGTATTATTTTTTGCATATAATTATGCATTTTCCCTCATATGTTACACTCAAACATCCACTTATAGATGCTGTTCCTTTGCTTTTGCGTACTTTGGGATGGGACTGATACATGTTCATTCCAAAATGCTTTTTTCACAATCTAAATCATCAGTCACCATCATAGACTAATCGTTGATGAATATCAATATCAATTAGCGGTGATTTACATCCATAGTAGCATCTCACTTTGTGGTCGGTAAGCAGAGATTTAAACGTTTGTTACAATGTAATAAAGGTCATCTCTGGGTAATACTGGTCTATTGTTCACACTTAAAAGCAAGCATGAATCTAGATAGGTGTGACAACGTTTGATTGCCTTTACGCACTTTCGTGTAAGCAGTTGTCCATTCGTGTGAATTTTAGTAATGTATATAAATGCGGGTCGACAACTTTAACAGAACAGAACAGCTCAAAAGTACACACTAACATTGTAGCAAAGGCACAAAACAAGGAACGATGGAACTTACGACACCGCGTTCAATAGAATCTATAGCCAGGAGTATAGGAAAACAACGCTATGAACGGACTACTTTCACTCGTGAACAACTCCGAATGCTGAAGTAATTGTTTGTGAAAACGAAATATCCGGAAACGGAAGACGGCTGCATGATAAACATCTTGACCTAAAGAGAGATCACATTCTTATCTGGTTTAAAAATCGACGCGCCAAAACCAGAAATCAACCGATGAAAAAGATCAGTGATTTTGGCAAAGAAACAAAATCTATCCAACCAAGAAAAGGAGATAGGATGTCTTATTCGCCAACGAAGTCCGTGTGTTTTTCGTCAAAATCCGCCTTTTCAATTTACACTGATTCCTGCACAATGGATTATATGGCTTCATCTCTGGCATCTTCGTCAGAAGAATTTGTGTATGATGTTCAGGACATCCCGAACGTTACACCAATCTGTGATAACTTAATATTCACTCCGCAAATTCCATTGCATGATGCTACATTGTTTCCTGGCATGCACGCGCCAGATAGCACACTTACATTTTATGACATGGACGACAACTTGCTTAGGCCAAGACATCAAGTTGCGCAAATGCTGCAGTAGAATAATCACCAAATAGCTTCTTTTCATCATCTCGATATTATACTGTTTATCTTTTAGATAAACGTAAGAGCTCAGAAGTTTAACTAGCCGATTTGCGTATATTGGCCATGCAAACGTTAGTGTCTTCCACAGCACTTCCAGAGTTCCTAGAAAATATTTCCGATCTCTTGCATTTTTCGATTGATTGTTTAATATGTACCTGTGTGTCATTTTGTCAAGTGCGGACGTAAATCGATATTGTACAACAAGGACTTAAATATATGTTAATGTAACTGTAACTATTTTGCTGCCCCTGAAATGTGTCCATTAAACAATTATATTGTGCGTTGGTGTTTCAATGCTTATATACGTTCGCAATAGTTTACTCACATCTATAATAAAGTGGTGATTAGAGAGTCTTACCCACCGGCACCGTTGTTTGACACTCTCTCTGTTTTGTGGTCTGAGGTTTGTAAAGCTGAACATCTTTGGTTGAAATGCCCAAATAACGGTGATAAAAAGGTACTGAAATCAAATTATATTGGGGTGCGTAAGAAATTTGACACAGGAGTTCAGCGTTGCAAACGCCTACAGTGGTACTCATTACAGAATGAATTGCTTAATGATTGTTATGTTAACCAGTCACAGTTCTTGAAATCTATTGGTAGAATAGGGGTTGGTCATTATAAGAAAAATGGTATCCCGATGGAAGTTATTCTAGATGATGGGTCGGTATCGAAGGATGTTAAAGAAGTTTTGGATAAATGGAATAGGGATTTTTGTACATTATACAGCAGAAATGATTAAGAACACATAAATATTATAGCTGATGAGTCAGACACAGTAAATGAGCCCCTATTTAATGATGGTATCAGTATCCTTTAAATAATGACGGTTATTAAAGATGCTTAGCTAGGAAAGGCCCGTGGTATTGATAATATACATGTTGAGTTTTTGAAGAATAATACTTCTGTCTTATTTTTACATTCACTTTTTAATATATGTTTTAATAGGGGCGTGATTCCTTCTATTTGGGGTAAATGTATAATAAATCCCATATCCAAATCAGCAATGAATGATCCAAGAGACCCGCTTTCGTATAAGGGGATCTCCCTTGCATGCTCAATGTATAAGCTATATTGTAACATTTTGGACAATAGATTGGTTAAATGGTCTGATGATAATAATATATTAGTTGATGAGCAGAATGGTTTTAAGAAAAACCGCAGCACTATAGACCAAATATCTGCTTTGACCACTTTGATCGACACTAGGAAGAAATCTGGATTGTCGACTTACACCGCTTTTATTGATTTCAAAAAAGCGCACGATTTTATTAACAGGGCTAAATTTTGGAGACGTCTTACACAAATTGGAATACATGGAAAAATGTTCCCCTGTATAACATCTTTACATAGTTCAGTTTCTTCTTGTGTCCGGTTGAATGGATTAAAGACAGACTGGTTTGACGTCGAATTGTGGCTTAAGACAAGGGTGTTCGTTGTCGCCTTTATTGTTCAATTTTTATATTAATGATCAAGCTACTTACTTAAAAGCTACTGGTATAGGTATAAAGGTCGATGAAGACATTATTTGTATTTTTTATATGCAGACGACATTGTATTACTAGCAGATAGTCAACAAAGTCTACAATTATTGTTAAACCATTTAGATAGCCGGTGTTCGTCAAATGATATGGTTATTAACGATAAGAAAAGTAATGTTGTTCACTTCAGACCTAATAGTATCCAACAATGTGACAGTGTTTTCAAATGTGGTGAATCAGTGGTGTCAACCGTTGATAGATATACCTACCTGGGTATTTTATTGCAAGACCATTTGGACTTCAATATTACAGCCAAGGTGGTTGCACAGAGTGCTAGTCGGGCGTTGGGGCTCCTTATTGCTAAATGTAAAACTGCAGGAGGGTTTCCAAATGATGTCTATACAAAGTTGTGTGATAGTTTAGTTTGGCCCGTGATAGAGTATGGCTCGGCAATTTGGGGAACAAAATCCTTTTCATGTATTAACGCAGAACATAATCGGGCGATGAGGTTTTTTTCTAGGGGTTGGTAGATATACTCCCAATGCAGCTGTAGCAGGCGAAATGGCTTGGGTTCCTACTATTGCGCGACAGTGGAAAAGTATATGCAGTCATTGGAGTCGATTGTCCGCAATGCAAGAATGCAGACTTAACAAACGAATTGCACTCTGGGCTCTATCCAAGGGTAAAGGTAACTGTAGAAACTGGTGCTATTTAGTTTAAACTATTCTTAGCGTTTTAAACTGTGAAGAGTTTTGTGATTTGAGTAGCTTGAATACTAATTATGCACTACCTGTAATTGTAAAAGACAAGATTTTTGAACAGTTTGTAGTACACTGGCATGCAACTATTAATCGTGAGCGAAGTGGTCGAGGTAATGGACGTAATAAACTTAGGAAATATTATTTGTTAAAACACATCTATGGTTCTGAAAATTATTGTAAAATGATCCTGCCTTTAAATCATCGTGCAGCGTTTAGTAAATTCAGGTGTGGTGTAGCATCATTTAGGATCGAAACTGGACGATATGAAAATTTAGATGTAAATGATCGCAAATCTTCATTCTGTGCCTCGATTGAAGATGAGTCTCATGTTCTGTTTCAGTGTTCTGTGTACAGCCATATTACACATGTTCTCACCCAGAAAGCCTGTATAGTTAACCCAAACTTTGAAAATATGTCATTGTTAGAGAAGACTATTTTGGTGTTCTCCGACTCACTTTTGATTAGAATAACTGCCAAATCCTGTTTTGAAATTCTTAAATTACGCTCATTTTATCTATGTAAATAACTAGATAGAGGATGTTTAACAACCTGGTCAACTGGTATTTTATTCACCTATGTGTAATACTTTTAATCTTTGAGTAATTGTACTCAACATGGTTGTAGATATGTATAGTTGGTTTTATGGTTGTATAGTTAACAGTTGCTCTTTATTGCCTAGCAATATAAATTGGAAAACGTTGATGTATCAATAGCTGACTTGTGTCTTTACACTTTCTTCTTCAACATCAAATTCTTAAATTATCCAGTGGAGCCTTGTTTTAGTACCATTATAATGTCAAGTAGCCTTATTTAGGCCAATATTGTCTTTTTTGTTAGACATCACTACGTTTTCCAATTTTCCACCTCTATTTGTACAAGGATTAGCAATGGTTAATGTGTTTGATTGTACAGACAATGTATGTTGTTATGTATGTAATGTATATCAAAGTCCCTTTTTAAGGCTTTTGTATATTGATCATATGCAATGTATCAATTTTATGGATCTTAAAAGACATTTTTAAAGTACATTGTATATGCTAGGATTGAAATAATGCGCTAAACTTGCTTCATAGCGCATTTAAATGTTAATGAAGGAAAGATGACTCTGCATGGCTTAAAAGTAGATATTTTAACGATAGGGTTTGAGGAGTTGCTTCCCTTCAATCTGATATAGAGCAATTGTCGAAGTATATATTATCACCACTAATACAGCTTATCATGGTATGTCATGATGGTGGAATGTTCTCTATTGGTGGTTAATTAATTGTGCGATAATGTCACAAATAACAATTCACAGTGTTGGATAATATTCGGTAACACATTTGTATGACAAATTTTATTTTTGGTGATTTTACTTTATATACACTTATATTTGTTAATGCAGCATCAACATACTAAAACGATATCCCGGAAAGAGAAAAATAATGCATTTGAATATCAACCGTACTTTCGTTTGACAACTGATCATGCATGTACGATGTGATACTATATTTAGTTTTAGTACAGATTTGTTCATACGACACAAAGACACAATTTTGTTTTACGGATTATTTTGGCTTACAAGACTCACCAGTCACGTAAAATATCGAATTTTAAATATATTTTTATAAACAACTGGTAGCAAGATGAATTGCAGATAATTGGCAAGTAACCACATTTTAACTAACTCTTTTGACCTGTTAATTCTTTTCAGCCCAATTCAACAGTGAAAAATGCCCATACTATCACTTTAATGAAATGGAATACCAATTAAATGACATACATTACCATATAAACTTCGTGCATTCCAACGATGGGGTGTTTCAGTTTGGAAGTTCCTTAACATCAAGGTTCACCGCTCCCTCGCAAGTGTGAATTATTGATTATGTAACCGTGGTGGAAAATATTTGCAAACGTATTTTAGCAATTTAAGCGACAATAATTAAATTTAATGACTTGTTATGCATCTTAATACATGTTTTTTTACGTTAATATGCCGCGCTGTGGGAAATGTGGGCTTAATGTATGTGCATAAAATGTCTCTATTCAAGAGGACACTTTCCGGAATTTTGCACCATGTATTTTTTGGTGAAATCTGTTCTTAACGAAAATCGGACGGGAAGTATCGTAACTGATGAGACTGTGCGGACTGCACATGATATTTTTGACGACACTTTACGCGTATGCATTTAAACTAGTTTTCCGCGAGGCTAAAATGTATGCGTTCCAATTCTCCCCACTACTGACCCGTTGTCCCCACCCCGACCCCTTCCCCGTCCACTAACCCCTAACCTTCACCCACCTGTGGTCACCACTCCATCCCTGTCCACTAACCCCTCCCCCCATCCATCCGTGGTCCCCAACCAACCCCCTTTCCTGTCCATTAGCCCCCATTCACTCACCACAAGCTCCTCTTTCCCATCCGTTAGCTATTTCCCTCCACTTACCAGTTGTCCATATCCAGTTCAAGCCCGAGGGGCTCGTGAAGGAAGAAATATTAAATACATATACATGTATACCGAGCCTGCTATATTTATATGAGGTTTCGTCTGAATCCCTTAATTCATTGTGAGTTTTGATGTGCGCAATAAAATGAAACTGTGTAATATGCTCTTCACAAAAATAAAGCAAGAGAAACAACTCCAACACCAAAGAGATGGAGTGACAGTTTTTTCACGCTGTACTTCACCACAATATGCTCTTTAGATGCATTTAGTTTCATCTTAATATCTTTAAATGCGAATGAATTATAGATTATAAAAGACAATTAACAATAGAAAATCAATGTGTAATCATTTAGGAAATAGTTATGGTACTTTTATGGGCACTTCTTCTCAAACCCCTATAAATATATGGGGTTTAATTTGAATTCAATATGAATTAAGTAATGTTTTCACACACAGTCAACAGTATGTTGTTGTGGTTACAAAAAACGATTTCAATACAAAACAACAACTCTAAAATATTATAAAAAAGAGTACCTATTGTCCTTCATCAATGTATTAAGTAGTATTTTATTGCCGTCATTACCTATGAATGCTTGGTACCTAACATTGTTAAAAGGCAATACATATGTACATACTACAGGGAGTTATTGTTCTAAACAACGGCATTTCCCTTTCTTTTAAAGCCATCTATTATTACGGGAAGATGGTGTGGATGCCTTCGATGCCTGCAGCTATGATCCACAGAAGAAACAAACTATGCACAAAGTAGGCAAAGTACAGTAAATATAAAATACGAAAACGTGTATTGTGGTTTGTGCACTCCGCACTACCTCTCAAAAAACTCTTTCAGAACACAAAGTTTGAAAAAATATTTTCAAACTGAATTAATTACATTCTAAACAAGAACATTCACCAAAGAGCACTAGGTTTACATATATTGAAGAGCGAATTATGGTGCATGTACTCTGCACTTTGCCTAAATGTCCTTAATCATGATATGAAGTTTTATTGCAAAGCCTTCATTGCATTTTGACTTATGCACATCAGAAACAGACTATACACAATTAATAATAGTGAATATCTCCAAAAAAAGTGATAAAAAGAGTTTTGGTTCTTGTAATATAAACTTTATCTTAATGCTCTCTATCAATTTAAGTGCGATTATATATATTATCATCGCTTGTGAAATCAAAGCGCTGAAGGCACTGTAGGTGTTCGATGTTTTAAAATGTCGTCCTTGATTAACTTGTGCGAGTTGCACAGGCTAATCAGTATGCACAGGCTAATCTTATTTGACATGCATTAAGCCCCGTTTTCCCTGAAAGCAGCCAATTTGTACAGGTTTCAATGATAAACACCAGACATCTCCTCTTACAAGCTGTTAAACACTATTAGTCATATAAACCCTCTGCAGTGTACCAGTGGGGAACTATAAATAGGCAAATGTGCTGGTTATCTTTCCTAGCAGACGTTCATAGCATTTGTCCACTCTCTTACACCGCGGTTCATCACATTCACATGTATGTTGAGGCACGAACGACAACTCCGCTAGAAGAATGGCATTTGTCGTCTGCTACACCAGGCAGTGGTTGTCTTTCCATACCGTAGTTAAGACTTCTAAGTATGGCAAGCGAAATGCACATTCATTCCTTAAACCACCGTTTAACAGTTAACTATATAGTTAAGAGTATGGCATGCGAAATGCACATTAATTCCTTAAACTACTGTTTAACAGTTAACTATATAGTTAAGAGACTTTGAACCCGGGTTAAAGTGCCGTTTGCACATTAATTCCTTAAACCCGAGTTCAAGACTTTGAACCGCGGTTCAAAGTGTTCTCAAAATAGATACAAATCTGTTATCTGAGACAACTAATCAGCGGAGCTTAAACCACAATTAGAAGGTAAATGCCGCGACTTCATTGGTCATCTCTTAACTATAGGATTAAGAGACTTTGAACTGCGGTTCAAAGTCTTAAACTGCGGTTAAGAGACGCGGAATGCACATTAATTATTTAACAGTTAATTATATAGTTAAGAAACTTTGAACCCGAGTTCAAAGTGCCGTTTGCACATTAATTCCGTATTGGCCCTCTCTTAACTATAGGGTTAAGAGACTTTGAACTGCGGTTCAAAGTCTTAAACTGCGGTTTAAAGTCTTAAACTGCGGTTTAAAGTCTTAAACTGGGGTTAAGACGCGCGGAATGCACATTAATTATTTAACAGTTAACTATAGGGTTAAGAGACTTTGAACCCAAGTTCAAAGTGCCGTTTGCACATTTATTACTTAAATCCGAGTTCAAGAGTTTGAACCGCGGTTCAAAGTGTGTCTAAAAATAGATATCTACATAATTCAGAGACAACCAATCAGCGGAGCTTCAACCACAATAAGAAGGCAAATGTCACGATTTCATTTGTCGTTTCTTAACTATAGAGTTAAGAGACTTTGAACCGCAGTTCAAAGTCTTGAACCCGGGTTTAAGGAATTAATGTGCAAACGACACTTTGAGCCCGGGTTCAAAGTCTCTTAACTATATAGTTAACTGTTAAACCGTGGTTTAAGGAATTAATGTGCATTTCGATTGCCATATAAGAGACTTTGAACCCGGTTTCAAAGTGCCGTTTGCACATTTATTCCTCAAACCCGGGTTCAAGACTTTGAACCGCGGTTTAAAGTGTGTCTAAAATAGATACAAATCTGTTATCTGAGACAACCAATCAGCGGAGCTTAAACCACAATAAGAAGGTAAATGCCGCGACTTCATTGGTCATCTCTTAACTATAGGGTTAAGAGACTTTGAAATGCGGTTCAAAGTCTTAAACTGCAGTTATAAGGCGCGGAATGCACATCAATTGTTTAAGAGTTAATTATATAGTTAAGAAACTTTGAACCCGAGTTCAAAGTGCCGTTTGCACATTTATTCCTCTCTTAACTATAGGATTAAGAGACTTTGAACTGCGGTTCAAAGTCTTAAACTGCGGCTCAAAGTCATTAACTGCGGTTCAAAGTCTAATACTGGGGTTAAGACGCGCGGAATGCACATTAATTATTTAACAGTTAACTATAGGGTTAAGAGATTTTGAACCCGAGTTCAAAGTGCCGTTTGCACATTTATTCCTTAAACCCGAGTTCAAGAGTTTGAACCGCGGTTCAAAGTGTGTCTAAAATAAGATACATATCTCTTATCTACATAATTCAGAGACAACAATTAGCGGAGCTTAAACCACAATTAGAAGGCAAATGTCAAGATTCCATTGGTCGTTTCTTAACTATATAGTTAAGAGACTTTAAACCGCGGTTCAAAGTCTTGAACCCGGGTTTAAGGAATTAATGTGCAAACGGCACTTTGAACCCGGGTTCAAAGTCTCTTAACTATATAGTTAACCGTAAAACCGTGGTTTAAGGAATTAATGTGCATTTCGCTTGCCATATCTAAGCACATACTGATTTGCAAAATATGCTTTGTAAAATTAGCGTGAACTAACGCTCATACTAAAAACAGTGCTTTACGGTAAACTGTAAGCGTTGTTTGCATTTGAAGGGCGTGTTTGTGGGTCCAATTATTTGCAGATAACATTCCTGTTTATTTGAAAAGTATTTATAGTTTTCAATATTTTTTAACTACACACATACTTATTTGACTATAATGACCACATTCTTCTGAAATGGGAGCCGTAAGTTTACGTTTGTGTTATTTTTGTTTCGGTTCGTTTAAGTACACCAAACCGTCTTTTTTTGCGCCGTGGTGGTTGTTTTGAAATTCGTGGCATGTGTGTAGGCATTTAGATGGAGTGATGTTCACAAGATGGTATTAAAGGGACCTTTTCACAGATTTTGGCATGTATCGAAGTTTTTTATTAAATGCTTTATATTGATAAATGTAAGCATTGCATCTAAAAAGCTCCAGTAAAAAAACAAGAATACTATTAAAGTAAGAAAAAAAATACTGGCTCGAACCACTGACCCATGGAGTAAAAATCAATCGCTTAGACCACTCGGTCATCCGCCCTGATACAGTGATGATGTATTTTATACTTTATATAGCAGTCCTCGTAGTATCGCAAAATATAACGACAACAACAGAACTCTCAAAATTATTCAATCCTTTCGCGTTGCAACGCTTTATAATTTTCAGTTTTAAATCGTCAAAAAATGCATATAATGGATATTTTAAAGCATGGTTAATGTTCAGTATTACTGTTTCATCACAAATATCATAACTACAACAAAAATTTGCGAATCTGAAACATTTTGTTTTAATTTTGTCAATTTACCGACACGTAAAAAGGCCCATTTGACGAATAAAACTGCGACAAGAGAGCTATCGTTTACTCCTGTAATCTGCAATAATCTCGTTAAACGCCGTCTGTATTTGCATCTGTACATTTTGAATTCTCGAATTATTTTGCGGGGTCACTATAATGCGGTAATAAAACGTTTGCTTCGTGGAGAAATATCAATTAATGAATTAATACGAGTTAATAGTTGCAGACCCATGCTAAGATATAACTGGATATTATAGAAATACAAAAAAAAAACGTGCATAACGTAGGTTTTATCAGAGAACTTAGAAAATAATTCAATGAATTTTACATTCAAAGCTCCTGAGTTTCTGTATTTAATCGCATATACAATACTCACAGAGCATGTTTTCTGTAGCATGTACAATGTAAACAAGTACTTCCGAGTCTCGAACTCGCAAGCAATAAGTTAAAGGCTATGCAATTGTATCGTTAGGCTATCGATTGAACGACCCTTAGACGTTCTATACGTGAATGCATACATGCACCATCATAATCATAATCAACGCTGTGTAATACCTAAATTTGAGCCTCGTTCTGGGAAAACGGGGATTAATGCATAAGCGTAAAGTGTCGTCCCAAATTAGGTTGTGCAGTCCGCAAATTTGGGCTAATCTTGCATGACAATATCCGCCTAGACTGGTTTTTTGCTAAGAAAAGACTTCTGAAGACTTCGAAAAATACAATAAAAACGGAGAGTGTCGTCTCTGTTAAGCCTATGCGGACTGCATAGGCTATTCTGGGATGACACTGTACGCAAAACAATAAGCCTCGTTTTCCTACAGCGACGCTCAATTATATTTGGCTACAATTATAAACAGATGTTAACAGAATCAACAAAGGGCATGTTAAACCTATCGACATATACACACAGTTTGACTTAAGGACAATATTTATAATTTGAAACTTTGTCCAAAAAATTAAATAGTTTTTCATCGCAAAAGGTGAATGAAGTTGCAACCTTAGAATACAATGTTTCTAGACATTGCTATCTATGCTGTACTGTTTGTATTGATGTTTCTGCTTTTGTGTTTTTTTTTACGTAGGACATTGTCACCTTTTAGAGACATTAGCAAAATAACGCGTTTTAACGTATAATAGTAGGTTCGATTAATGCGAATAATTATGAAACTACCACTACAAAAGATAATAAGAAATTTTCTGCTAATATGCTTTATTAATAATTTACCATAATTCAGAATAACAATTATAAATAAAAACGGACACGTGCCAGCATGTGATCGTTGGAATATCCAGAGAAACATCATTATATAGAAAGCATGATCATGGCAAACAGGTGTTTGGCAAATACTTAGTTTTGACATTTATGTTTTAGTTTTAGTAAAGCACAAATGCACTGACTTATATGGCCAACCAGTGACGTGTGTCCGAAGTAAGCAAGTCAGTTGCACAAACACACACACACCACAGGTGGCTAGCGTGTGGCTATGATATAAATTAGTAAAAACATCATTTTGAATGAAAAATAGTCAAATTATAACGAAAAATCAACTTCTCTGAAAAATTAATTATATTTATATATTTAGGCAACTAGAACTAATATGTAAAACCGAAGCGGAAACGACAAACTTGATAAAAAGACTACCTGAGCAAACAATTTACAAAAAATGATCTTTCATAGAAATATAATGATGATAAACAATACTTGTACAAAGTTCATTCCAAAGAATAAAACGATGTTTTAAGCTCACAAACACCAAAATAAACGAACTTTTCTGATAGTTTCTTAGTTCTTTAGACAATACCACACGGCAGAGCTGGGCCAACCGAAACATATTATTTCACGAGTCGATTCTAAACAGGACAATAATTGCATGTATATAATAACCGTACAAATACGCGTCGTTAAGATATTTCTGCTTTAAGTGGGAAAAAGCTACAAAACTATGTCGCCATACCATGTTATATCACAGTAAGTCGATATAAATTAATCCGGCATGACCATATTATTGGGGTGTACCATATACGCTTCAGTACATAAACGTTCTTCGTTTAACTGTTACGTAAATAATGTGATACACAAAATAAAACCTGGTTAAACTATTTAAAATGTATTGTTTTCTCTATTAGCATACATTCCAGGACTGTTCTAGTAAATTTCGACATTTATTCATTTTCTTAGTTCGAAATGATCCGTCGTTTTATTTCGGTAGTGCTTAATGGTGATATAAAACTTTGAAGGCGTTAAAAATATGTAAGATTATATGTTTACTATATACGGAAACGTATATGGTACACCCCAAAAATGTGGTAATGCTTGAATAATTTTTATCGACTTACTGTGAAATAACATGGTATGTCGACATAGTGTTGCAGCTTTAACCACCTTAATTTTACTCGTCATATCGACATTAAGTTGAAGTTTTGACGTAAATGTTTCCGGCTTTTCCCAAAAATATATTTAGTCGTTAGATCTAAGTCGACAAATCTACATAATTTGTGGCGTCATGCTCTTGTGAAAATGACTTGCCATCATAGTTTTAGTCGACACGATGAGTTATTTATACGCCATGACATGCTTTAATACTTAATTGACTGACATTAAATGGAAACAATTTTTATGCGAATATGTCGTCGTAACAAATGTTTCACACATGACGTAAGTACGGAAACGTATATGGTACACCCCAATAATGTGGTCATGCCGGAATAATTTATACCGACTTACTGTGAAATAACATGGTATGTCGACATAGTTTTGTAGCTTTTCCCACCTTAATTTTACTCTTCATAACGACATTAAGTTGAAGTCTCGACGTAAATTTTTCCGGCTTTTCCCGAAAATATATTTGGTCGACATGATCTAAGTCGACAAATCTACATAATTTTTGAGGTCATGCTCTTGTGAAAATGACTTGCCATCATAGTTTTAGTCGACACGATGAGTTTATTTTTTAAGCCATGACACCTTTTCCATATCATGTCGTCATAGAATTTTGACATCATCACATCATTGCAACATTGGTTCATGACTTCCGGCGTCGAACAGATGTTTAGTTTCTGGTATATTCTTTTGAAATACGCAAGGCCTCAGACAGTCCATTTTTACATCAGGAATGCTTGGTATAAAGGTAAAAATAACATTTGCAAACAATAAATATTAATGTGTTCGTTGGATTTTATTGGCATTTAGAGAGCTTAAATCTCGATTGATTCGTTTTGATATTTCTTTCTAACTAATACATGCAAAACGTGTGTTTAACGACTCACAACTTTTTTATATTGCAGATTTGTGTCTTAGTGACACTGAGGTTTTTCATTTCGGCTTCCTTGCGAATTGTAAACCATTGATCGTATTCAAGAGAGATACTTTGTAAAGAAACCGCAGTTTGAGTGTAAAGATGACTTCATACCCGTCCTAGAACATGTGTGTGAAATGCAGCGGGAGCAACTGCCAGTTCCTGATTCGATTAAAAGTGCGACTTCTTTGTTCTTGGCCTTCACTGAAATATTGGATGGTTACTAATTACATATGCACAAATATATTCTTAAAAATTGGTTATATTTTGCAAATTTTATTGTTAAGTTAGTTTAGTTCAAGTAAGTTTCGTTTCGAGTTTTATTAACAATGTTTCGATAAGCAACACAAATTGATATTCTTGTTATTGGAATTGATCTTGAAGTAGTTAAACGTTGTTATTTTGTTTGCTAAAATAAATTCACTCATATTGTTGTACACATTTACAGACATTGCAAACTTGGCAAAAAACAGATTCACAATGTTCTTCATTTCATTGTTAGATTGCAAAAGAATGAATGAAACGTTACTAATTGTTTGAAAACATGGCGGTCATTTAGTTATGAAATCCTCGTAAATTGGGGAATGTTCCTTTTAAAATATGGTTCTTTTAAAAGATTTATTAACATTTTAGTTCAAACTTCAATATATTAAACAAAACGACTTTTGTAAATCTTATATTTAATATTAACACTGTCGCAAATATATGATATGTTTATTTTGTATTTTCTTACTTGATTTTCTGTTCCTGAAACTCCAGTGTATATAGTACATGTTTGAAATAAATGTTCATACTGCAATAAGATATATTTTTTTTAATGGTCAAATTATTCGTTTTTGAGGAAATGGAAAATTATTCAAATGTGACACAAAATTGGGTTATTTGTAGATCAATTTTAGGGCTAGTTAATGTGATCGGTCTTTCTTCGTTGTCCGTCAAAATTTGCACTAAAGCGAAATCACCTACTCAGCTGTGTCAATAATACCAAAACATGAACAGTCTTCAAAGCTAGTAAGGTTGTAGTTTGCTTTTATTTCCATATTCCACATCGCACATTACTTATCAAAATATTTTCAAAAAATTGAAATATTTGTTTACGAGCCGGTATAGTTTTATATGAGTTATGATACACGTACCCTTTGACTAGATCGGTCTATGGTCTGACCAAATATATATATACTCAACTGGATTATTGAAAGCGAATTATGCATTTAATCGCCAATTTTATATGCAGTCATCATTGTAAAACGACAAAAATGCACGGCGAATATTTAAGTAACGATTGACTTTAATAACATTTTATTTTTCTTGCAGTTTATTACATAATTACAATTGCCCTATGTTTCACCAGTGTAGATTATTCTGATTGGCTACAGTATATCATTTGACTGGGCTTTAATATTCAATGAAGTGAGTTGCCTCCACGAAGCGCACGAGGAAATCAAGCGTGGGACAACTTTGTTTAATTATGCCATGTGCGACATGCACACAGTCAAAACTGCGTATTGTAAAAGGGGCGCCTACTATATTCATGCACGAATATATATCCCAAATTATATTTCTTTTAGCCAAACCATTGAAAACATATGCAGAATGATAATCGTAATTGCATGTATAAGAATTGAAACGCTCTTTTTTTCGCCTCATCGATGTAAGTAGGTTAGTTTTGGTATTTAATTCGGCTATATGCAAATTAGTTCCTCACACAAAACATGCACACTTTCAACTAGAGATAACTAAACATCTTACATTTATAAGACCGGAAAGCGCGTTCAAGATAACACTTTAATAGCTGCAGTGAAGTATCAAGCAGATACATAATGGTGAGCATTAATATACGATTCAATAAAAACTTAATTTAGATTTAACAAAAGTTGACCTTCAAATCTTCGCATAGAAGCTGATAATTTAAATTATAAATCTTTAATTCTAAATATCAAATTTAAAAAGATGATTTATAAAACAACATAACAGGTAATGAGTTTCAAACTGTTCTTCAGTATTTATTCAGAAAAAGTAAGACAAATGAAAATAAAGTTAAGGACATATCACTTTCTGAAATGATCAGAAGTGAGTGGGGTAATGTAAAACAATAATTCCTTATATTAACATTGTATTATGAAGTTTGGAACAATGTGCAGAATTAAAATAACATATGCTTCAGTGATACATAAACCAGTTCTAATGAAATCTTTTTAAAAGAGTATATAATAACATGTTTTCACCTTATAAACCACTTTTTTCTTGGGCTTTGGAAGTCCTTATTTTCTTGTTTTGTTCATAAATCCGTTGACACCAGCTGGAACCTACACTACTGTAGTAGATAATGTTAGAGTATTATTAAATATTACACACTAGAAACACTGAAAAAGGGATACCTTTGTGCAAGAAAAAATTTAAACAACTAGAGTAAAAAAATAGTACACTTGAGCAAAAATGTGTTTGTCAGAAACACTATGTCCCCTTCTGCGCCGCTTTGAAGCTATATATTTGACCTTTGACCTTGAAGGATGACCTTGACCTTTCACCGCTCAAAATGTGAAGCTTCATGAGATACACATGCATGCCAAATATCAAGTTGCTATCTTCAATATTGCAAAAGTCATGGCAAATGTTAATGTTTGACGCAAACAAACAAACAAACCAACAGACAGCGCAAAAACAATATGTCCCCACCACTATAGTGGTGAGGGAAATTAAAAAGTATGGTGGGCCAGAAATGATAATTTAAAAATGAAAGATACATAAATATTGAAAGCATGTTAATACAAACCCTTTAATTTTATAGCGTATGTTAATACTATAAAGATATTGATATATCAATGTGTTTGTTAAAGTGATATTTTACACTGTTTCCAAAAGTTTCAATCAAATTTATATTTGTCATCCTGGTCATCCATACTTTTCCCAACTATTTTTAGACTCGAGTTGTTTACATTGTTTTCTTACAAAAATGATCTTGTTTTTCAGTGTTTCTAGTGTGTTATATTTAATCATACTCTAACATTATCTTCTACAGTAGTGTAGGTTCCAGCTGGTGTCAATGGATTTATGAACAAAAAATAAATAAATAAGGACTTACAACGCACAAGAAGAAAGTGGTTTATAAGGTGAAATCATGTGATTATTTACTCTTTTTGAAAGATTTCATTAGAACTGGTTCATGTATCACTGAAGTATATGATATTTTAGTTCTGCATATTGTTCCAAACTTAATATTGGATGCTAATATGAGGAATTATTATTTGACATTACTCTAACCACTTCTGACTATTTCAGAAAGTGATATGTCCTTAAACAACAAAAACAAGTAACACAAATAAGAGGGCTAAGAGGCACTGGGTCGCACACCTGAGGGAATGAGATGAAATTAAAGACGAGTTAAACTCGTGTGCAAATAATTCAGAACATTTATATAACAAAGGCTGACTTCAAGTCGAGGTTAAGATCTTCCAAAGTTTTTAATATAAGCATAAATAGAAAATTACCCAACCTGGTTTTTGATACTGATTAACAAGAACCATTTTACAATACGAAAGTATCAAGGAAACATACGCTTTGACCAAAGTTCATGAAGATTGGGATAAAAATGCAACTTCTAGAGTTTTTACATGTTTACATTATAAACGAAAAGAGAAAACGGCTCCACCCCATGGCGGCCATTTTTACCCCACCTATCAGTACCAATTTCGAACTTGTCTGAAAAAATCAATAATACCAATTTTCTGACTAAGTTTCATAATGAAGACAATCCGCTTCCGGTTTTGAGTGAGCATCAATTAAAAATGTAATTCTAAAAACTAAAAAAAAAAACGCGTGTGAGGCACACAAATAACATTTGTGAGTGATGTGAAGTTTATTGAACAGGATGTGACATGTAAAAAAATAAAACGAGGTTTGTGACTTTTAGAAGGCTTTTTCTCAAGCTTTTGTAATTTTCTATTGACGGGTGGGGTGTGAGAAAGACTCTGGATATTGACATAATATGTGTATACATAAGGTCATTGTGATTGTCATTGTCTTGTGACGCATCAATAAACATGTTAATAGTTTACCGTGACAGTAGCTAAAGTGAACACGAGTGTTTAAGGGTTTATTGTGAATACTGTCCCGTTAATACCGTGTTAGTAGTGAAATCATGAACAAACGCCAGCATTCATCTACTGCGAGCGAGTTAACAGACAATAGCTCATTAGACTCGTCTATATTCGAAAGTTTAAAGGGGCAGAAGTCCAAGAAAGACTTGGAAATCATTGAATGCAACATATTCGACCAGACAAAGGAAATTGAATCGTTACATTGTCAAATAACCAGCAAAGACAAAGAGCTACAAGACCTGAAAACAAAGCTGAATGACTCAGAAAAGCGTACTGCAGAAATTTTAAATGAGCACGAGCAGTATAGCCGTAGAAACCATTTGCGAATTACGGGTCTACAAGGAGACGAACAATTTCAGTCCTCAATAGCGTTGACTTAACAGGTGTCGTCCCTTTTAAGTTCCAAGCTTGGTCTGCGCGTTGAAAAGGAGGATATAGACATAGCGCATAGGATAGGGAAACATCACCGAGGGAAGATCCGACCGGTCATCGTCAGGTTCATACGGCGCCAAACAAAATCGGATGTAATGCGAAATGCAAAGCTACTCAAAGGTTCCGGTATTTTCTTGAATGAAGACCTGACAAAATTGAACGCTGAAGTTCTAGCGTCCGTTAGGGTGAAGGACCCCGAGACGGTGGAGCGAGCGTGATCGTTCGATGGGAAGCTGTATGCACGCTTCAGAGGTAAAGAGCACTGAGATAATCGATTACGAACATTTTCAGACGTGAATCAACAAACCATGGCCGAAGGCGGTAGCTTCACTATCGTACGCCAGCAGGGCTTCAGCTAGCACAAATCGACGCCGGTAACATAGGGCTCACCGTGTTAGAACTGACGGTGTTTTTTTTTTGCTATATCATATCATTAACAGTCTATATTCACGTATTTGTAATACGTATGCAAACCAGTTTAATCATGACATTGTAACTAGACCACCCTAATATCTGTGTTGTGTGTTTTTTGATCCTGTTGTTCTATTGGTTTTTTATTGTTTGTAATTTCCTAATTTAAGTACTTTTTCTCTCTCTCTAATTCGATAAAGATACGCATTTTGTTAAGCATATCATACTTATATAATCGAACTTAATCTATGTCTATTGTTATTAGACACAATCTCATACGGTGTAAGTTCACACACGCAACGTACGCACGCATGTACAAACACACACACACACGCTTGCGCGCGCGCACACACACACACTTACACACCCATCCACACGCACACATGCAAGTAGTAGTAATATATACTTTTATATTTGCTCATTTAGAGGCCTAGATATACTAATGGGTAATATAGCGTGATAAAACAATTACCCATAATATGCCATTGTACAATATTATATTTGTAAAACATAAGTCTATTGTTTATGTATGCATATTAGTATGGACCGAGTAGTATTGTAGCTTCATTAAGTCGACAGGTGCCATGGTGTTGTTTTTGTTGTTGTTGTTATTGTTATATGACACAGCCCCCTTTTTTTGGTTACAGTGTAAATCGAGTACTAACGATTCGAAACACATAAGCTGTAATCATTTTAAAAACACACACTTTACACATACGCACGCTAACTCACACACCAACGCACGTGTACAGATGCACGTACGCGTGCGCACACACACGCACGCGCGCGCGCGCACACACACACACACACACACACACACACACACACACACACACACACACACACACACACACACACACACACACACACACACACACACACACACACACACACACACACACACACACACACACACACACACACACACACACACACACACACACACACACACACACACACACACACACACACACACACACACACACACACACACACACACACACACACACACACACACACACACACACACACACACACACACACACACACACACACACACACACACACACACACACACACACACACACACACACACACACACACACACACACACACACACACACACACACACACACACACACACACACACACACACACACACACACACACACACATGCAAGAAGTAGTATATATTACTTTTTCAACATTTAGAGCATATACGTTTACTCTATTGCAGTTTTTCCGGGTCTTTGTTTGGACTGAATCGCCTTGTCGCTAGCTTCTTTAGTTTAGTTTCTGTTTTTCAATAATTTTGAGAACATCTTACACCTGATGATTACTTATGAATAATTACAATATATTATTCTTAGTGAGTTGTTCCTTACATGTACCTTGTTGTATCCACTTTCAAGTTTAATAAAACTGAAACTAAGGTACAAAGATTAAAATAACACTTTTTCTACCCAAGATATTCTTCTTCATTGAAGAAGAGTACATAAGTAGGAATTAAAGGGTATGATCTACCTTTATAACATATTTACTTTTTTTAAATGCTTGTTCAATTATATGAACGTTTTATTTCTCTTATTGTACATTTTTGATAATGCTTCCTTTTTTTATTTCGCGGGAAGCGTTCTCAATTTTTCGTTTTTGACCATGTAGAGGAAACTCTTTGCTACTGACAATTTATTAAAAAATGTTCATATTATTATCCCATCTAAATGTATAATATATTTTTTAAACTTTATTTATACAAATATTGTTACCTGGTAAATATAAAATCCGATACAACAGGCTAGGCTGGATCTATTTTTAATCACTTCAGAGTTCTTGCAACACTCGATAATTACTTTAAACTTAACCTTTAGTAACTTTCCTCATAAACCAGGTCTTTGGAAACATAATAATTCTTTACTGTCAGACATTATGTATGTACAGGAAATCAACAAAAAAATGATGATATTAAACGTCAATACGCACTACCCATTTATAGTTATCAAAATATAAACGATATTCCCGACAGTGAATTACAGTTTACGATAAGTGATCAACTTTTACTAAAAACCCTGCTTATGGAATTAAGGGGCAAATCTATTTCATATGGGTCTTATAAAAAAACTCTCAAGAACTTGAAAATTTGAAAACTGAAATAAATAATATTCAGAGCACACATTTAAAAGGATACATGCTAAGATCCAAATTTCAGTGGACTTTACAAGGTGAAAAGCCATCTAGATATTTTTGTAGCCTTGAAAAAAATAATGCAATAACAACATCAATATATTAACTAAAAATGAAGATGATAGTGAAATAACTGACCAAACCGGTTTTCTTAATTCAATAGCATCGTATAATCAGTCTCTTTATAAACAAAATAATGATTGCAGTAGTGAAGACTTTAATAACTACATGTATGTAAAAGACATAAATTGCCCAAAATTAAACCAGAGTGAGTCCATTTTGATCGATGGTATTATAACTTTAGAGGAAGCTTCAACTGTTTTAAAAAATATGTCAAATAATAAAAGCCCAGGCAGTTCTGGCTTCAGTGCAGAATTTTATCAAATGTTTTGAAAAAATGGTACTTTTATTGTCAGATGATTAAATGAAGCTTATAAGTGTGGTCATTTATCTATAACACAAACTCAAGGTATCATAACCTGTATTCCAACGGGTGAAAAATCTTGGCTTTATATAAAAAAATGCGTCGAATTACTCTTTTAAATACTGTTTATAAAATTGCCTCTGGAGTAATAGCTAACAGATTTAAATTATTTATTGACAAGTTAATTCATAACCACCAGACGGGTTTTATTTAAGGGAGATACATAGGGGAAAATACTAGGTTAATTTATGACATTATGCACTATACTGAAGAAAACGAGATCCCAGTCTTACTTCTCCTAATTGATTTTGAAAAGGCGTACGACTATTGGCCTGGTCCTTTGTACAAAGTACACTTTCTTTCTTAAATTTTGGTCCTGACATAAAACGTTGGTTTGAGGTTTTATATTAAGATTCTAAATCAGCCGTTTTTCAGTGTGTGTACTTATCTTAATTTTGCCCTATTGAAAGGGGCTGAAGGCAAGGAGATCCCCTCTCATGTTACATTTTTATCCTCTGTGCCGAAGTTTTGTCACTTGTATTGAGAAATAACAATAATATAAAAGGTATAACCATTCAGGGAACTGAACATAAATTGTCCCTGTTTGCTGATGATACTACTATTTTATAAGACGGTACCGAACAATCCCTAAATGAGACACTTACTGTTATACATAATTTTGCATATATGTCAGGCCTTGATGTTAATTTTGATAAAACAAATGTTGTATGGATTGGCAAGAACAAATATAGTTCATATACCATAAAAACCAAATGGAAACTAAATTGGATGCAACAAAGCTTTAAAATGCCTGGAATACATTTCCATGTAGACCTGTCAAACATGTTAACAATTAAATTACGATGAAAAAATTGTTAAAATGGAAAACATTCTGAAAAATTGGTAAAGAAGACTTTTAACACATTAGCAAAAGTGTGATTATAAAAACACTTATTGTGTCATTATTCAATCACCTGTTCATATCATTGCCCAACCCACCCATTACCATATTAAATTCAATAAAATCTTCTATGCTCAGTTTTATTTGGGATGGGCATAGTAAAATAAAGTTCACAAAAATAGTTAAAGAACATAATGAATGAGGTTTAAAAATGATCATTTTGGATGCATTTATTCCAGCATTGAAACTTCGCTGGCTACAAAAACTTCAATCCTTTAGTGGAAATTGGATAGACATCACAAAACTGTATTTTGATAAGTATAAACTCTTTAATTGCAGTTATCATTACGCTTTAAATACAGTTAATAGAATTTGAAATCCTTTTTGGGTAGATGTTTTAAAAAGCTTCTCACTTTATTGTAATAAATTGGATTTAAAAACAGAAGAGTTTCTATATTATTCACTTTTCTACAATCCAAACATATTAATAGGAAATAAAAGTATTTTCCTTTAGTCATGGTTTGATGCTGGAATTCATTGTATAGGGGATATATTTAAAAATGGAACCTTTATTCCTTTAGATGAAATAAATAGAATGTATAATTTGACCATAAATTCCATTCATTATACAGGGGTAAAAAAGCAATAGATGAGATTTTGAAAAAAAAGTATCTTGTCCCACCCAACAAATTATAAAACCCTTTTTGCCCCCTTTATTACAACTTTTACTGAAAAAAGAATCTGGAGCAAAAAGACTATACATCATTACAAATAAAAATAATGAACAACCATCAAAAAAAGCAAAATGGTGTACTTAACTTAATGCCAGAGGTAATGAAAAAGAATGGAATTGCATATTTTAGCTACCATTTTAATAACCAATGACGTAAAAGTGCAGTGGTTCCAATATATAATAACTCACAGAATACTTGGAACAAATAGTCTCTTAAATAAAATGAAAATTACTAACGATCCATTATGTTCTTTATGCAAACAAAGTGATGAAACTTTAGAACATTTATTCTGGGAATGTCAGATATCTAAAACAGTTATTGACGAAATGTTACCCGGATAATCTTTTCCATTTATTGATAAGACAACTTTTCTTCTTGGATATTTAACGAAGTCTGCTAGTACCATAAATAATGTTATTTTATTTTTAAAGCTATACTAATACAAGTGTAAAAAAAGAATCATTCCAAGCATAGCAGGAGCCAAGAAATACCTCAAATATGAATATGATAACTTGAGAAAAATTTCAATTACAAAAAACAATTAAGAATCCTTTTATAGAGAATGGGAACTTTTTAATACCATTTTATAACAGACATAGATTTTAAACGCGAGGATTATAGAATTTTCATCTGTTATTACAATGTTTACATCATTTATACAGCATTGATTATCTATACACACTAAAAAATATCATTAAAGGGATCTTTTCACGGTTTGGTAAATTGATAAAATTGAAAAAGTTGTTTCAGATTCGCAAATTTTCGTTTGAGTTATGATATTAGTGAGGTAACAGTATTACTGAACATTTACCATAGTCCAATATAGCCAGTATATGTATCTTTTGACGATTTGAAAATCTAAAAATTATAAAGCGTTGCGACGCGAAACGATTGAATAATTTGGAGAGTTCTGTTGTTGTCGTTTAAATTTACGAAACTACGAAGATTGTTTATATAATGTATAAAATATGTACTCTGCGCACGCCCGGCGGATTAGCCGAGAGGGCTAATGCGTTTTTACTTCAGACTAACTCCAGGACTCCGGGGGTCACTGGTTCGAGCCCTGGTACCGGCTACTTTTTTTCCTTTTTTAAATTTTATTCTTGATTTTTTACTGGAGCTTTTAAGATCCAATGTTAACATTTATCAATATAAAGCATTTAATGGCAAACTTCAAAATATGCCAACATCTGTGAAAAGGCCACTTCAAATGCTCTTATTAATGTTACTCTCTATGCCTTTACATTTGCTAGTACAATTTAAACATCATTGGTCGTGTATATATATATATATATATATATATATATATATATATATATATATATATATATATATATATATATATATATATATATATATTCACACATATGGCCAGTTACGGGGTCTCTGATTTAGAAATAGGTTATGGGGTTCCCACTTTAAATACATGTATCTCCATACCCTTTTTTATCCGATATAAACACGAATTAAGGTATATAGGGGTACCTACTATTATTATTGTATATAAATACGTCATTTATTTAACGTCTTATACAAGGAAATATATAGCGAACTTATTTGCGAGGTATATACAATTTCAATTTCAGACCTGATTGTGGTTTTCGATTTAAGACCTTATTGTGAGATTTGATTGCATTACCTCCCCTACACCCCCCTCATAGTAATTAAAGGAGCCTAGATTGCGGGGTTGTATATAGACCCCGTTTTTTATATTGACCTCGTAAGTACAGTCTGAAAACTACAGAGACCGCGTAACTGGCACTATGTATTGGTATATATATATATATATATATATATATATATATATATATACACACACACTGGAAAAAAAAGTTTCATAATGATTTGCAAAAAAAGTGTCTTTAAGGGTGTTCACAAGCTTCTTTTACTACATAAAATATATGGAAAATAACCCCACGGTGGCCAAGTTTTTTGACAGCCAGAACCAGTTTCAAACAAACTATACATATAGAGAAAACTGCCCCACCCCCTAAAAGCCATTTTTCCCACCGATTTTGACCATTTTCGAACTCGTCCATGAAATCAATAAAACCAATATTCTGACTAAGTTTCATGATAGGGAAAAATGTGACTTACAATGTAACTTTATAGCCATGTCCGGAAAACTGCCCCGCCCCCCTGTCGGCCATGTTTTTCAACCGACCAGAACCATTTTCGAACTCAAGAAGCGACATATCATTTACACAAACATTTTAGCAAAGTAAAAGTGACTTCTAGAGTATTCACAAGGTCTTTATTTTGTTTACCAAGTGACCTTGTTTCCGACCCCACATGACCAGTTTAGAACTCGGTTGAGGTATGATTTGAATAAATGCCCTGAACAAAAAGATTCATGAAGATTGGACAAGAAATGCGGTCTCTAGTGTTCACAGGGCAAAGTTTCACGACGGACACAGGTCGATCAAATATTACCATGAGCACTTAAGTGCTTATGTGAGCTAAACACTGGGCAGCCAATTTGTTGACATAGGCATTGAAAGGACCAATTGTATGTATGTATTTATGTATGTATGTATGTATGTATGTATGTATGTATGTATGTGTGTGTGTGTGTGTGTGTGAGTGTGTGTGTGCGTGCGTGCGTGCGTGCGTGCGGGCGTGCGTGCGGGCGGGCGGGCGGGCGGGCGTGCGTGCGTGCGTGCGTGCGTGCGTGCGTGTGTATGTATACTTCTATATTTTTTAATACAAATTCAATAAGTACGTACGTACGTACGTATGCATTTACATATATACATATGTGACCGTACGCGCATCTTGGTACTTCTATATTTTTTATACAAATTCAATTAGTGACTGCTGAGTGCAGACATACAAACATTATGGGCAATAACTTATCGAATCAAAATGATTACATTGACACGAATAACAGTGTTTTGTACTTTCATTTAAATGTTTTGAGAGTTATAGGAATGGTTAAAGTTGAATAAAGAAGAGCTGTCTCTATAGGATGACATATGCCCGCGAAAAAATGCTTTGATAGAAGTTATGAGCATTTTTCGAAACCTGAAAGCTGATTTTGAAACCTAAACGCGGACCCTAAGTTCAAGGTCAATGTAAAAGGGGTCGAACATTGTGTGCGTATAGTAAGGTCTTGTCCATATACACATGCTTACCAAATATGAAGGTTACATCTGAAGCGACAAAGAAGTGATGAGCATTTTTTGAAACCCTAACACAGATTTTAAAACCCAAAACTATGAAGACATACCATGTTATTTCACACTTAGTCGATATAATCTAATCCGGCATAACCATATTATTTGGGTACCATATACGATTCCATAATTTTTAAACAACACCATTTGTTCACATAAAATATATCGACTCCTTCAGTTATATCGCCATGTCAACATTTTGTTACTGGCAAGTCATCAAGATATATGCCGTCATACAGTAAACAACACAGAAATAGTTAAATTTACAAAACGGCTAAATACGGAAACGTATATGGTACACCCCAATAATGTGGAAATGCCGGAATAATTTATACCGACTTACTGTGAAATAACATGGTATGTCGACATAGTTTTGTAGCTTTTCCCACCTTAATTTTACTCGTCATAACGACATTAAGTTGAAGTCTCGACGTAATTTTTTCCGGCTTTTCTCGAAAATATATTTGGTCGACATGATCTAAGATGACAAATCTACATAATTTTTGACGTCATGTACTTGTGAAAATGACTTGCCATCATAGTTTTAGTCGACACAATGAGTTAATTTTTTAAGCCATGACACCTTTTCCATATCATGTCGTCATAGAATTTCGACATCATCACATTATTGCAACATTGGTTCATGACTTCCGGCGTCGAACAGATGTTTAGTTTCTGGTATATTCTTTTGAAACACGCAAGGCCTCAGACAGTCCATTTTTACATCAGGAATGCTTGGTATAAAGGTAAAAATAACATTTGCAAACAATAAATATTAATGTGTTCGTTGGATTTTATGGGCATTTAGATGGTTTAAATCTCGATTGATTCGGTTAGATATTTCTCTTTAACTAATGCATGCAAAACGTGTGTTTAACGACTCACAACTTGTTTTTATATTGCAGATTTGTGTCTTAGTTGCGCTGAGGTTTTTCATTTCGGTTTCCTTGCGAATTGGAAACCATTGATCGTATTCAAGAGAGATACTTTGTAAAGAAACCGCAGTTTGAGTGTAAAGATGACTTCATACCCGTCCTAGAACATGTGTGTGAAATGCAGCGGGAGCAACTGCCAGTTCCTGATTCGATTGAAAGTGCGACTTCTTTGTTCTTTGCCTTCACTGAAATATTGGATGGTTACTAATTACATATGCACAAATATATGCTTAAAAATTGGTTATATTTTGCAAATTTTATTGTGAAGTTAGTTTAGTTCAAGTAAGTTTCGTTTCGAGTTTTATTTACAATGTTTCGATAAGCAACAAAAATTGATATTCTTGTTATTGGAATTGATCTTGAAGTAGTTAAACGTTGTTATTTTGTTTGCTAAAATAAATTCACTCATATTGTTGTATACATTTACAGACATTGCAAACTTGGCAAAAACAGATTCACAATGTTCTTCATTTCATTGTTAGATTGCAAAAGAATGAATGAGACGTTACTAATTGTTTGAAAACATGGCGGTCATTTAGTTATGAAATCCTCGTAAATTGTGGAATGTTCCTTTTAAAATATGGTCCTTTTAAAAGATTTATTAACATTTTATTTCAAACTTCAATATAATAAACAAAACGACTATTGTAAATCTTATATTTAATATTAACACTGTCGCAAATATATGATATGATTATTTTGTACTTTCTTACTTGATTTTCTATTCCTGAAACTCCAGTGTATATAGTACGTGTTTGAAATAAATGTTCATACTGCAATAAGATTTTTTTAATGGTCAAATAATTCGTTTTTGAGGAAATGGAAAATTATTCAAATGTGACACAAAATTGGGTTATTTGTAGATCAATTTTAGGGCTAGTCAATGTGATCGGTCTTTCTTCATTGTCCGTCAAAATTTGCACTTAAGCGAAATCACCTACTCAGCTGTGTCAATAATACCAAAACATGAACAGTCTTCAAAGCTAGTAAGGTTGTAGTTTGCTTTTATTTCCATATTATGTCCACATCGCACATTACTTACCAAAATATTTTCAAAAATTTGAAATATTTGTTTACGAGCCGGTATAGTTTTATATGAGTTATGATACACGTACCCTTTGACTAGATGGGTCTATGGTCTGACCGAATATATATATACTCAACTGGATTATTGAAAGCGAATTATGCATTTAATCGCCAATTTTACATGCAGTCATCATTGTAAAACGACAAAAATGCACGGCGAATATTTAAGTAACGATTGACTTTAATAACATTTTATTTTTCTTGCAGTTGATTACATAATTACAATTGCCCTATGTTTCACTAGTGTACATTATTCTGATTGGCTAGAGTATATCATTTGACTGGGCTTTAATATTCAATGAAGCGAGTTGCCTCCACGAAGCGCATGAGGAAATCGAGCGTGGGACAACTTGGTTTAATTATGCCATGTGCGACATGCACACAGTCAAAACTACGTATTGTAAAAGGGGCGCCTACTAAATTCATGCACGAATATATATCCCAAATTATATTGTCTTTTAGCCAAACCATTGAAAACATATGCAGAATGATAATCGTAATTGCATGTATAAGAATTGAAACGCTCTTTTCTTCGCTTCATCGATGTAAGTAGGTTAGTTTTGGTATTTAATTCGGCTATATGCAAATTAGTTCCTCACACAAAACATGCACATTTTCAACTAGAGATAACTAAACATCTTACATTTATAAGACCGGAAAGCGCGTTCAAGATAACACTTTAATAGCTGCAGTGAAGTATCAAGCAGATACATAATGGTGAGCATTAATATACGATTCAATAAAAACTTTATTCAGATTTAACAAAAGTTGACCTTCAAATCTTCGCATAGAAGCTGATAATTTAAATTATAAATCTCTAATTCTAAATATCAAATTTAAAAAGATGATTTATTAAACAACATAACAGGTAATGAGTTTCAAACTGTTCTTCAGTATTTATTCAGAAAAAGTAAGACAAATGAAAACAAAGTTAAGGACATATCACTTTCTGAAAAGATTAGAAGTGAGTGGGGTAATGTAAAACAATAATTTCTTATATTAACATTGTATTATGAAGTTTAGAACCATGTGCACAATTAAAATAACATATGCTTCAGTGATACACGAAGCAGTTCTAATGTAATCTTTCAAAAAGAGTATATAATAACATGTCATCACCTTATAAACCACTTTCTTCTTGGGCTTTGGAAGTCCTTATTTTCTTGTTTTGTTCATAAATCCGTTGACACCAGCTGGAACCTACACTACTGTAGTAGATAATGTTAGAGTATTATTAAATATTACACACTAGAAACACTGAAATACGGATACCTTTGTGCAAGAAAAAATTTACAACTAGAGTAAAAAATAGTACACTTGAGCAAAAATGTGTTTGTCAGAAATACTATGTCCCCTTCTGCGCCGCTTTGAAGCTATATATTTGACCTTTGACCTTGAAGGATGACCTTGACCTTTCACCGCTCAAAATGTGCAGCTTCATGAGATACACATGCATGCCAAATATCAAGTTGCTATCTTAAATATTGCAAACGTCATGGCAAATGTTAAAGTTTGACGCAAACAAACAAACCAACAGACAGCGCAAAAACAATATGTCCCCACCACTATAGTGTTTGGGGAAATTAAAAAGTATGGTGGGCCAGAAATGATAATTTAAAAATGAAAGATACATAAATATTGGAAACATGTTAATAAAAACCCTTTAATTTTATAGCGTATGTTAATACTATAAAGATAATGATATATCAATGTGTTTGTTAAAGTGATATTTTACACTGTTTCCAAAAGTTTCAATCAAATTTATATATGTCATCCTGGTCATCCATACGTTTCCCAACTATTTTTAGACTCAAGTTGTTTACATTTTTTTCTTACAAAAAATGATCTTGTTTTTC